>NC_046290.1:84929944-85209944 GCF_004115265.2 Rhinolophus ferrumequinum | reverse complement strand
GATTAGATGGGAGCCAAGACCTGAATCCAGGACTTGAACACTCTACAAGTCCTGTTCCATTTCCAATCACCACATGAACCTTTACTAAGAGGCTTTTGCTGGAGTAAGAAGCAAGCTGGAGTGTGAGGTCACGGTAGTGAAAGTGTAGTGCCAGTTCCAGGCAGAGATTTGTTTCTCGTCCTCTCTTGTCCTAAGGTATATGCCTTGTCCATGCCTAAGACAATACCTTGTCCTCCCGCTTCCCCCTTTTCACCCTCAACAACACTCCCCTCAAAAAACTATTTAATAAACATTTATACTAAGGGAGGAATGTGATTTCTACAACTCTTGTAGCAGCGCAGAAAACTCAGTAGGAGAGGAAGCCTGACCATTGCCCTGAAATCATGCCTTCTTATACAATATAAGGAAAGCACTGCCTCTTTCAGACACCCAAGAAATTCTACTGTAATTTTACTAATAGAAAGACAAATCATTTTTTGGTTTTTTTTATGGTAGTCAGGAAAATAAACAGATGATCTAAAAATGGATTTGAGATGAGCCTACACTGACTATTCTTTTTACTTCTTTTGGCTGTTTCTTGTTTGTTTTCTAAAAGTGTTTATTAATGAGCAGAGCTTTGAGAAAACAGGTATTTGCTGAAGGTCGATGCCTATTTTCTCCCAGCTCATAATAGGCAAGACGATAAATTGTACGTGAGGACAGGTGGGAGGCAGTAGAAACCAGTGGATGTTACTGTAGAAAATTAGCAGGTCATGCAGATTTCCATTTAAGTACTCAGTTCTTCAAACTAGTTACAAATAAAGTAATAATTCAAATGATCTCTCCCAAGGCTATCAAAACAATATGCTAAACCCAGTAAGATGTCATCTGTGAGTAAGATTCTTATCTTCCTAAGAGAACTGTTTTTCTATTTCCAGGTTTTGCTGGCCACTTTGATGTTATCACACAAGTCAAAGGGTAAATCTATTTATTAGTGGACCACTACATCACCTGTCTTGAGTCAATGTTTCAAACTTAGTACAGACAAGATTCCAAAACATGGCACATGACTCCTTTTAACCAGTGTTAGTGTAGTTCTTTGGGAGAACAACATTCCAGCTTTGTTGTAAAGTGAAGCGCTACTGGCTGGAGCCTCTGGAATGCAAAGAAGAGAGGCCACAAGTAAAATAGATGTGTGCAGCAATTGCAAAAAGATCAAGTTGTAAGTAGTAAAAAATGGAGACCTTTCAAGTTAATGCACCTTGTTCCAAGGTCAAGTAGCTTTATCAACATCCAGAAAAATTTTGTTCTAGCAGTACAATTTCACATTTTCATAAAAGACTTCTTCCACAAATTCCTGGTTATCCCCAGATGAGACTCTTGCCTTGCAGAATACTCAGAGGTTTCAAAATCATGCCCACCCACAAATTGATAGATACTTAGCAGAATTTTGAAATCACCTTTCTCTACCCATTCTCAGAACTCTTCCTGGCTATTAGGAGAAAATACAGCTCGAAAATCACTTGGGTAAGCAGTAGTGTAAAATGAAGATAGCACAAAAAAGCCTGACATATGTTCCTGAGATATTTATTATCCAAATTAAGGGCATGTACATAATAAAGAAAAACCAGAGTTGACCGTAAATGTGAAATTTGACTGCATCATCATGTTTTTTGACTCAACATCAAATGTTTTTCCTGGGGAACATACTAGGGCACCCTTATCTCAAATGAGTTAGAGAGATATCATTGCAACCTTGAAGCTCTTGTGGTAGCTGCCGTACTGATCTTGCTTGTATGTCAGAGAGATAACCTATCGATAAGAAGTGATTGACCAAGGTCTATTCCCCCAATACCATACAAATATTCTACCTTTAAAGGAAAATTGTCCCCAAATTTTTTCACTAATAGTATTTACTCTGCTGCCTCTTATTCGATAACTCCACTTTTCCCTAAGGAACTAAGCTGCAGAATCTTCCACTGGCAAAGCAGAAGAGATACTTAAAAACTCAAGTAAAAAATGAAAAATTAGGTAATTTGTACACATAGCAACATGGATTTTTAAAGAAAATACTGTTAAGTAAAACAAAAATAGGAATAGAAGAAGGTGGAGGAGAGAAGGGGAAAAATCAAGGAATAAGAACAAGAAAGAAAATGATATTTAGAGGTCATTCCCCTTTCTGTAAATTAAACACACACATACCCCCACCAGCACTTCCTACTGTATAAGATTGCCAAATTATAGCACACACATGCCCCAAAAAAGTTAGATGAGTGAATGGCTTTACATTATCCACTGAGAACAAGAACACACAAAAACAGATACAAGTCAAACAAAGCAAACAACATGAAGATGGAAAAAAGCATAATTTCTTTCTTTAATGTCAATAACGATAGAGCAAAGCACAACAAATTAAAATGGATATAATGGAGCTCACCCTATAGTATCACTTGGGTACAGAACTAAGACTTCAGTCTTATCCAACTGTTCTCAGCCAGCACACCCCCATTCCCGACCTCAGAACGGTTACCTCCCCCAAAAATAAGAGTATAACAGCAGGTGTCATCTCCCCAAGGATATATATTATCAGCAAACACACCTAGAAACCCAAACTGAGCTGGCTGATAATGATGTGTATCTGCCAAAGCAAACCTGTAAAGTCTGGATGAGTAGCCCGATTATTCATATGCACAGATTAAGGTAAGGAATCAAAGATAATGAAAAATCAGGTAAATGCAGTTCCAATAACTGACCCTAAAGAAATGGAGATCTATAAACTGTCAGACACAGGATGCATAATAATTCTCTTAAGGAAGTTTAGAGAACTATAAAACACAAATACAATTGGAAAAACAATGCATGAACAAAATGAAAAGTCTGACAAAGAAATAGAAACCATCAAAAAACAAACAAACAAACACACAACCTAAAAAAAACAGATGTCCTAGAATTGAAAAATACAGTAACTGAACCGAAAAACTCAACAGAGTTTCAAAAGCAGACTTGATTATCAGTGACCTGGAGGATAAGGCATTTAAGTTATCTAGTCAGAGGAGCAAAAAAAATATATATGAAAAAGATTAAAGAAAGCCTAAAGAGACTTATGAGACTCAATGAAAAGAAACAATGTTTGCATTATGGTAACTTCAGAAGAAGAGAAAGAAAGGGACAGAAATAATATTTAAAGCAATAATGGCTGAAAAGTTTCCAAATCTGGGAAGAGAAATGAATCTCCAGATCAGGACAGGAGAGAATACAATGGCATATTCAAAATATTAAAAGAAAAGAAATAACTGTCAAATAAGAGTTCTGTACCTGAAGAAGCTGTCCTTCAAAAACGAAGGAGGGATAAACACTTGCCTGAACAAGTAAAAGCTTAGGGAGTTCATTACCACTTCACTTGCCTTAAAAAAAGAAATGCTCAAGTGAGTTCTTTTAGTTGAAGTAAAAGGACATTAATCAACATCATAAAAATATGAAAAGATGGCATAAAACTTACTGGTAATGGTACAAATAGAATCAAAGTTAGATTCTGTCATATGGTAATGGTATTTCATAATACCCTTACAGCTCTGAATTTTTTAAAAAAATGAATGTAGGAAATATACCATAACTACAAAAATCTATTATTAGTTACACAATATAAAAATATATGTAAATTGTAACAGCAATAACCTAAAATGTGAGGGGGAGGAAAAGGAAAAGTGTAAAATTTAGGAATTCTATTGACGTTACTTATCAGTCTAAAATATGGTGTTATAATTTTAAGATATTTTAAGTAAACCTCATGCTAACCACAAGAGAAAACCCTGTAGCAATTACACAAGAGAACTTGATTAGGAAGTCAAAGCATACTGATACCAGAAGACATCAACACACACACACACACACACACACACACACACACACACACACACGACAGTAGAATAAGAAACAAGGAATGATAAAGCTACAAGACAACCAGAAAACAGTCAACAAAATGACAATAGTAAGTCCTTAACCTATCAACAATTACTTTAAAGGTAAACTATCCAATCAAAACACGTACAATGTCTGAATGGATAAGAGGCTACTATGAACATATAACCCAGAAACATACAACCTACAAGGACTGAATCTGGAAGAAACAGAAAATCTAAGACCAATTACTAGTAAGGAGATTGGATAAATAATCAAAAATCTTCCAATGTGAAAAGTCTGGAACCAGATGGCTTCAGTGGTGAATTACCAAACTCTTCCAAAAAATTGAAAAGGGAGGAACACTCCTAAACTCATTTCACAAAGCCAGGCTTATCCTGATTCTAAAGCCAGATAAGGACACTACCAGAAAAGAAAACTTTAGGCCAATATTCCTGAGGAATACAGATACAAAAATTCTCAACAAAATACTAGAAAGCCAAATCAGCATCACATTAAAATGATCATTCTCTATGATCAAGTGGGATTTATCCTTGGGATGCAAGGATAGTTTAACATATGCAAATCAATCAATGTGATACATCACATTAATAGAATAAAAGATCATGATCATCTCAATAGATGCAGAAAAAGCATTTGACAAAATTCAACGTCTGTTCATGATAAAAAAAAACAATAAATTAGGCATATAAGGAACATATCTCAACCTAATAAAAGCTATATATGACAAGCCCCCAGCTAACATCATACTTAATAGTGAAAGGTTGAAAGCTTTTCCTCTAAACTCAGGAACAAGACATGGATTCCACTACTCCATTCTCACTACTCCTAGTCAACATAGTACTGAAAGTCTTAGAGCAATCAGGCAATAAAAAGAAATAAAAGGCATCGGATTGGAAAGGAAGAAGTAAAAGATTTTTTATTTGCAGATCACATGACTTTATATATAGAAAATCCTACATATAAGAAGACTCAACCAAAACTGTTAGAATTAATCAATGAATTCAGTAAAATTACAGGATACAAAATTAACATACAAAAATCAGTAGTATTTTATACACTAACAATATTCTGAAAAAGAAATCAATCCCATTTGAAGTAGCATCAGAAACAAAGTACTTAGGAATAAGTACTACCAAAAATTGTCTATAGATTCAATGCAATCCCTATCAAGATTTCAATGACTTTTTCTTTGTTTTTACAGAAATAGAAAAAAAACAACAAAAAAAAAACACTCCTAAAATTTGTATGGAACCACAAAAGACCTCAAATAGCCAAAGCAGTCCAGAGAAAGATGAATGAAGCTGAAGGCATCATACTTTCTGATTTCAAGCTATAGTAATTAAATCAGTATTTATTGTACTGGCATAAAAACAGACAAATAGACCAATGAGACAAAATGGAGAGCCCAGAAATAAACCCATGCATATATGGTCAATTAATATTTGACAAGGGAACCAAGAATACTCAATAGAAAAAAGACAATCTCTTAGAAAAATGGGGCTGGGGAGGCATGGCAGCTCTGGGGGTGCAGGGGCGACATGGCACTTGCTGGGGCGCTGATGGGCCCGACCGCGGGTCTCGCGGCCATGTCAGCAGATGCCCACTTGTTGACAGCTGAGGAAACAAGTTATGCTTGACCTTAAAGCAGCAGGATGGTTGGAATTAAGTGAGAGAAATGCCATCTACAAAGAGTTCTTCAAAAATTTTAATCAGGCATTTGGCTTTATGTCCGAGTTGCCCTACAAGCAGAGAAGATGAATCATCACCCAGAATGGTTCAATGTGTACAAGGTCCAGATAACTCTCACCTCGCATGACACTGGTGGACTGACCAAAAGAGATGTGAAACTGGCCACGTTTATTGAAAAAGTAGCTGTTTCTCTGTGATTTCTTCCAAAATGCATGTAAAAATCTTATATGCATCTTAGATGCAATGTATTTTGAAGGCGATTTGCATGAACAAATTAGGTTTAAATTAGGTTCATCATGAATAAATTTAGTTCTTTGTACTACATTTTGTAAAATCAGTGCTTAAATACAAAATGATTTAAATTTGAAAAAAAAATGGTGCTGGGGAAGTTGCATATTCACATGTCAAAGAATGAAGCTTGACCCCTAGTTTACAGGACCCCTAGTTTAAAATTTACCTTGAAATGGATTGAAGACTTAAATATAAGATCTGAAACCATGAAACTCCTAGCGGGAAACACAGGATACCAGCTTCTTGACATAGGTCTTGGTAATATTTTGTAAAGCACAAGCAACAGAATCAAAAGGAAACAAACTAAAAAGCTTCTATACAGCAAGAGAAACTATCAACAAAATGAAAAGGCAACTTATGGGATGGGAAAATACTTGTAAACCATGTATCTCATAAGGGGTTAATATAGAAAATATTGAAAGAATTCACACAACTCAAAAAATAAAATATCCCAATTTACAAAATCGACAAAGGACCTGAATAGAAATTTTTCCAAAGAAGACATATGAATGGCCAACAGGTACTTGAAAAAAATGCTCAGCATCACTAGTCATTAAGGAAAAGCAAATCTAAATCACAATGTGATATTATCAGGCCTGTTAGAATGGCCATCACCAAAAACAAAAGATAAGGCATGGATATGGAGAAAAGGCAGCCCTTGTACACTGTTGGTAGGAATATGAATTGGTACAGCCACTATGGAAAATACAGAGGTACCTGAAGAAATTAAAAATAGAACTACTATATGATCCAGCAAGTCCACTTCTGGGAGTATATATATCCAAAGGAAACAAAAACACTAACTCAAAAAGGTATCTACAACCCCATATTCATAGCAATGGCCATGACATGGAAACAACCTGTGTCTATTGATGGTTGACTGGATAAAGAAAACGTGGTATATATACTGGGGATGGGAAAAAAATGTATACACACTCTAAGAGATGTTAACACTTTGGTCAAGCGGTAGTTTGCTGTAATCAGAAGTGTCTGGACACTGATGGTAGCCACTTTGAGCACCTCTTGTAATTGCAGAAGTCAAACATGACTTGTATTTCATCTTTCATTATTGGTATATATTTCGTAATACATTTTTTTTGTTTCTTAAAATGTGTATACATTTTTTGGGCACACTCTGTATGTGAGGTCTGACAATTAAGTTCACAAAGTTATTGCAACAATGTTGCTAACATTTTTATGATATCAGAGGGATTATTCATTATGAATTTGTATGAACTGGACAAACAGTTAACCAAGTTTACTATTTGAAAGTGCTGAAAGGGCTGCGTGAAAAAGGCGACCTGAACTTTTCACCAACAATTCATGGCTCCTGCATCACAACAATGCACCAGTTCCCACGGCACTGTCTGTGGGGTTGTTTTTAGCCAGTAAACAAATAAATGTATTGGAACAGTTTCCCTACTCACCTGATCTGGCCCCCAATGCCTTCTTTCTTTACCCAAAGATAAAGGAAATATTGAAAGGAAGCATTTTGATGACATTCAGGACATCAAGGGTAATACAACAACAGCTCTGATGGCCATTCCAGAAAACCAGTTCCAAAATTGCTTTGAAGCGTGAACTAGGCACTGGCATTGGTGCATAGCTTCTCAAGGGGAGTACTTCGAAGGTGACTGTAGTGATATTCAGCATTGAGGTATGGAGCACTTTTTCTAGGATGAGTTCGTGAATTTAATTGGCCAACCTCGTATAATGGAACATTATTCAGCCATAAAAATGAGGAAATCCTACCATTTGTGACAACATGGATGGACTTTGAAGACATTGTACTAAGTGAAATAAGTCAGAGATAGACAAATACTGTATGATCTCATTTACATGTGGAATCTTAAGAAAAAAGGAAACCCCTCCCCAAAATCATAGAAAAAGAGATCAGATTAGACGTGTGAGTTTGAAGGAGGAGGAACTGGAGGAAGGTGGTTGAAAGGCACAAACTTCCAGTTATAAGACAAATAAGTACTAGGGATGTAATGCACAAGAGGATGACTAGAGTTAATACTTTCCTATATAACATAGAAAAGTTGTTAAGAGTAAATCCTAAGAGTTCTCATCATAAGGAGAATTTTTTTTTTCTTTTTACTGTATCTATAGGAGATGTTAACCTATTGTGGTAATCATTTCACAATATACGTAAGTTAAACCTTCCTGCTGTACACCTTATACTTATACAGTGGTGCATCAATAATTTCTCAAAACTGAAAAAAGAAAAAACAGATATCACTAAATTGCAACAATAATGAGATACCACTTGAATGCATCAGAATGGCAAAATTTGGAAAGTAGATAATATCAAGTATCCATGAAGCTGTAGAGAGATGGAATCACATGTAAACTGCTCGTAGAAGTTAAAATAGAAGTTCTGGAAAACAATGCAGCGATATTTAATGAAATAAGTATACTTAAGCCCTATCGGCATTGCCACTCCTTTGTAAATACCTCACAGAATTTCTCACGCAGGTTGGTAAGGATAACATGTGGTGTGTTCATTATGGTCATGTTTCATTTCTGATGATGGAAAGTTGGAAGCCACCTAAATGCCCACAACTAAGGGAACAATAGATGAGTACATTTTGATATGTATGTTCTGTGGAAACTATGTAGCAATAAACTGAACTTGTATAGCAATGTGGATAGTTCTTAAAAACATTAAGTGAAAAAAAAGCAAGAAAAATAATGAGATATAAAGCTCAATGCTTTGTGCAAATTTTTAAAGATATCTAGAAAACACTACATACTTTGAGTGCAAATTGCAGGTCGTATAATAAGTACATAAGAGAGGCAGCCTATGAGGGGACTAGAAGCAGGAAATAAGAATGACAATTTGCAACGAAAGAAAACCATTTTCAATGAATGAATCAACTTACTATTATATATACGTGTATTTTTTTCTTTCAAAATGTAGCAATTTGGGATGTTGATATACTTTTGATATACTTTTTTGGTACTTTTATGTATATCAAATTAATCATCATGGCCCTTAGTGGAACTCCGATGAGCAAGGTCCTTACTCAGTTAGTTGGTTTATCACTGGCAGCTCCGCACTCCCTGTCAACAAGGTGGTTTCAACCAGTACTCTGTTTATAGTTGTTTTTATTCTCAGTCATATATTATTTAATTTATATCTGTAAAATTAGTTAAAGAGAAGATGCAAAAAAATTACTAATTAAAATACGTATTAAGGAGGAGCATTAGTCATCATCACACCCAGTCCTAATGTCTATGAAGAATACAGCAAGAGTACAAATGGAGGCCCACATAGCAAATGTCTACATATTTAAAAGTTACAAATCACCTAACCATCTGAAATAAAATGTTCTATCCTCCTACCTTCACAAGTGCGCCTTCTTACTAATCTGGAAAGTATGCCTGTTGAATCCTTTTCCTTTTCAGAGTTTGGTTCTGGAACCCTGTGACATGAGACAGCCAGCTCTCTTCTCTCTCTTGTCTCTCCATCCTCAATTCCATCTTGTATTCACACCTGTGGACCCTAGCCAGCATGTAAGTTCCAGCCATTCTTCTCCCGAATCCAAACTGCCACCCCTTAGCCACCTCCCGGGTACAGGAGTTCCACAGTGGTCGTTAGAAGAAGTTCACATTGGGGGGTGGGGGCGGGTGACCTGGGGAACAGGGCTTTGCAGGCCCTGGAGCAGGTACAGGCTGTTTGGGCAGGAAATTCAGTGTCATATAGAAGGGAGGGAACGGGCTCTGTGTGCACGCATCCTCTTGTCCCTGCAGATCCCTTACTCTTTTAGGAGGAGGGCCAGAGCTGGTCCTAAAGACTGTGGTGGGGCCTCCCTTGTCTAAGCCAAAGCATTTTTACAAATGTGGTTGGAACTGAAAGTTTGTGTCCCCTGAGGTTTCGTGTGTTGAAGCCTTGACTGTCCCCCCACCCCCAGTGTGATGATTTTTGGAGATGGGGCCCTTGGGTGGTATTTAGGTTTAGATGAAGTCATGGGGGTAGGACCCTCACGATTGGATTAGTGTCTTTACAAGAAGACGAAGAGATACCAGAGCTCCTTCTCTCTCCACCATGTGAGGACACAGTAGAAGGCAGCCCTCTGCAAGCCAGGAAGTGGGCCCTTCGCTGGGAACCAAAGCAGCTGGCACCTTGGTCTTAGACTTCCAACTTCTAACACTGTAACAAATAAATTCCTGTGCTATTTTGTTATAGCCGCCTCGGTGACTAAGACACGTGCCTGAAGATGCTCCCTGTCAGCTCTATAGGTCAGATGAGTATGTTCATAATGTAGGCCAGCAAAACGTCTCTGCTAATAAAGAAAATGCTGAAAAGAGAAAGCACGGTAACGATATAATTGATTTCACTTTTCCTTGACTGGGGATAAAAGCTACCCACATCTGGACTGTCTTCCTTAGAGGTAAATGATAATATCTTCCAGCTTATTCTGTAATTTAAAAATAATACATGAAAATTATCAAAATTAGTGGATTGAGTTTTAAATGAATTATCCAAAACTTCCAAACATTAAGTGAAGGCCTTTTTTGTCCATTGTTTGTCATAATCCTAAGTAAATTAAATTTACATTTTATGAGGTTTCAATTTGCATTTCAAAGATGATCTCTAATACTTACAAATGTATAGCCAAATCATGAATTCTTTGGATTTTTAGAAATTAAACAATGTGCATTATAAATATTTTGCATTATAATATAATTAAACGTTGTAAAACTTACACTGAAGGTAAACACTAAATATGAACCATTAATAAAACATTCACGTAAAATAGTTTAGAATCTTAAAAATTATGTAAAACTGTGAAAGAATGATTAAAATAATCCTTAATAGTTCACAAGTATTTAATCTTGTGAAAGGGATAGTCAGATCAAAGACAAAACATTTTAAAATGGTATGGTAGAAAGAGTATGAATTTTGGAGAGTACTTACAACCTGTGAAATAAGAATAATAATTTCATTACAGGACTTCTGAAAGAATGAAATGAATTCTATCCTCAATATTCTGTTTGGACAAGCTGACACCCTTCTCCGCCACCACCCAGCTCTCACAGGTGCTGCCACAGCTCTCAGTGTAGCTTACCTACTCTTATCTATTAATACTTTTAGTACCTCTTTTTCGTACCTCGCTAATATATTTATATATCCTTCATGCTGAGGAAGGCTTTCTGAAAGAGGTGTCCATAAGTTGGAACTAGAACAGCATTCAACATAATTGCAGTGGTTTTAAGCAGAGCCTAGCAAATTTCATCTCTATGTCGTTTTCGTCCCTTCTGGGGACAGATGCAGGGCAAGTATGTTCAAAGGATTTGTTCTTGCTACTTGACATCCTTAAAAGACCACATGTAAATTGTCACTGAAGGTGCTTTTTGATTAAGACAATGGTCTCTAGATACAGTATGTTAATTAGAAAGGACTGTAGTACCCCTAGAAGTTCTCTGCTCATTAGCCCCCGTCCTTGCTTCTGTCATTAAATGCTACTGGCCACTCTTACCCACTGTCGAGATCTCTTCGGTTACTTAGGGGCAAAATTAGTAGACTTGGGAAAGCATTTGCCTGACACAAATTGCTTTAGAATAAACACACTAGAGAGAAAACTGGTTTTATATCTTCCTAATTACACAACCAACCGGCATCAGTTCAATCTAATGCACATTTGTTCAGCACAGACCCGGTGCCAAGCACTGGGGGGGCACAGCAGCAGACAAGAGGGACCTGGTCTCTGTCCTCATGGGGCTCCCAGACTAGTGGGAAAGTGCACAAGTGAAGGAGACGGAATGACAGAGACTTTACGTGTATTATCCATTTAACCCTGCAAATAATCAAGTAAGAAAGGTGTTTTCATGGCCTACGTGTTTCAGATGTCCCAACTATGGATCCAAAATGCAAATGTGACAGAAGTTCATTTTCTTTGTTCCCACCCCTACCCCAGTCACCCAGCTTAAGGGGCACGGATGTGCCTCTATCTTCCCTGTATGTCTCCGCCTCCCAGTTTGAGCACAGGACTGATTGAAAGGGACAAGTACTCGGTTCTCCCAAGGGGCTCTGCGTAACACCTACCAGGAAATTAAGATGTAAAAGACTACCTTTCTCATGAGTATTTTTAAAATCTGTAATAAATATTTAATTTTTCATTGCACTGTAAAATAAAAAGCATTATATGGTCACCTCTTTCAATCTGCCTACAAATGCATTTCCTCCTCCCAAAGAACCACCAGAATTTTAATAAAGAGCCTGTTCTATTCTTTAAGCAGGTATGGTGGGAAACTTACCTTGCAGCTCTGCAAATAGCATATTTCCCTGCACGTACTCATTTGAACTCTATACAGGTCTTCCTGAAACCTGCAAGGACTTTTTATCCCCATTTACCCTTGGTTAGATTTTTATATTTTGCTTCCTCATAAGTTCTTCGTTTCCAACCCTGTCTGTCGTCTTTCCCTGCAGCCTGACATTCTTTGTTCTGTTATGCACTTGTGACAACCAGGGACGCTACATTTTCCTGGCTGGCAGCCATCGAATTTACAACACTTTTTAGAAAAGGTTCTTGCAATTTTTCCTCTTGTCATTTTCTTCACATCTGTGGCTGATGCGGAAAGAACAAAGCTCAGGCAATTTGCTCCTGCTATCTGGCTTATGGCAATGCCTTCCAAATTTCCGCTTACCCTAACCACCTCTCAAAACGTTGCTGAGTTGTTTGCAGAGCCTGGGCTGCACCACTGCACTAATTTGAGGGCAGATTTCCCATACTGTCAAGGCTTTTTAACCCAGCCAATTTACCTTCATTTTGAATATTTTCCAAGCAGGAAATCCCATGCATTTTATACAGTTTACTGACCATAAGCTAAGTGTTTGGTGTGATAGAGCCATGAGTTGGAATCCTCACTCTGCCTCTTTCTAGCTGTGAGACTGTAGACAAGATTTTTAACTGTCCAAGCTTTAACTTGCTGGGTTTTATTCCACCTGTGCAAAAGCAAAAAGAATAGTACTGTTTCATGTTATTGTAAGAATTGAGATGTTGCATATACCTGGTATCTAATAATTGTTACATAATGTTATCTAGTATTATTTATAGGCACTGATTAATATACATAGAATTCAAAAACTATGAAGAAGACCTATGCTAGGTGCAATGTGAAAGAGGAAATAATATCTACCTGAGAACATATTGCATGCCCACACTTTCATGCATGTATTCTTATGTACTCAGATAAAGTGAATGGTTCCTGTCTTCACAAAGCTTATAATGACACACATATAGCCAATTACACTGCAGAATGTCTGTGGGAACAAAATGGCATCATGAAGACCTCCATTGAAGGGATGAAAGGAGTAGTGGATAAAGTTAAACCTCATATATCCTGTCTTACAAAATGTTCATGCTTCGACTCCAAAGACAGAATCCCCTTTGAGATAGGCACGCAGGAATTGCCATATCAATTGAGAAGATGTGGTCTGTACTATCCTGGACTCTATAATTACCAACTGATAGAAATCTAACTCAATCTGGCTTTCAGCCATAACAGGAATTGCTTGGCTCACAAAAAATAAGTTGTGGGTGGAGGGAGGGTGGATATGCAGGCATGGCTAAATCCAGATGCTCCGAAAAAATGCTTTGAGAAATCTGACACTTGGCTCTGGTTTCTTGTGGTTTGGCTTCATTCTCAGATAGGCTTTCACTCTGTGCTGGCCACTCGCAGCCCTGGGCTGACAGCCTCATGGTTCAGCAGGCACTATTGAAAGATTATTCTGGGGAAACTCCAGGATTCAGTCTCATTGGACCCACTCACAGCATGTGCTTACTTTTGAACTAATCACTGGCGAGGAAGATGGTATATGCCAACTGGCTTAGTCTGACCTCCTTGCCCATCTTAAGCTGGAAGCTGAAGTCCACCCTACCTAAAGCCTCCAGAGAGGACACTGAGAAACGATGGTTTCCTCAAAGGAAAATTAGGCTGCTGGCACCAGACCAGTGCTCTTGAATATGGCAAAAACAAGGCAACAGATGTACACTGCATGAACTAAATTATGGACCTTAAAGAATGCATAGGGTTTCAATGAGCATAGCTGGAACAAAACATTACTAGTAGGCTCCATAACTAGAGAGGTGTAAGGGACAATTGCTCAAATTGGTCATAGCAACGTATGAGTAACAGGGCATCACTGATCAGACTAGGAAGGTAGGTTAAAGCCAGGTGTCAGTGAGCGCTGAGGGATAAAGGAAAGTATATTTGGTTTGGTAGAAATGTAGAGGTGATTGCCGTTTTCTCTCGCTAGGTGTGTGTGTGACAAACCACACCAAAACATAATGAGTTGCTTCAAACAATGGTGTTTGTGTTGCTCACCAATCTGCAATTTCATCAGGACTTTTTAGACAGGTCATTTCAGCTTCAGTTGGTGTCAACTGAGACACATCAAAAGTTGAGGACTGGAATTATCTGAAGGCTCACTCCCCCCCATGTCTGGTAGCTGATGCCAGCTATTGGCTAGACCTCAGCTGGGACTAGGGCTGGAACAGGTGGGCTCTCTCTATAGTTGCATGGCTGCCTCATGTCATGATGTCTGGGTTCCAAGACTGTGTCTCTCAAGGTACCAGCTGAAGCCTGTATCACCTTCTATGATTTAGCCTACGTGTATTGTTCTTGCTACTATTCTACAGTGCTGTTTTATACTGATCGCTGTGGTCCCTCCAACTTTGTAATTGGCCTGCACTCTGTGCAGGTCCAAAGACAAGATATGATTCTACCTGAGAGATAGAACAAGTCCTGAACTCAGAAACCAATGAATGGAGGATTTACAATGCTTTAGGAAAGGATATTTTGTGAATTGAGATGTTAGGAGTTGACAATCGAGGAAAAACACAAGAAAATTTTAAATGACACCTTATCTCTAATTTTAAATGCAATATGTAGGAAGTTAAAATATGATTGTAAATGTTGAGGTGTTTACTATTTATACGTACTAGTGACTGACTCTTTTCTGTCTTCCTTTCCCATTTCTTACGGGTGCTTATGATTACGCTGAGACCATCCAGATTATCTCCCCATAGCAAGATCAGTAACTCAATTATATCTGCAAATTAACTTTTGCCATGGAAGATAACATACTCACAATATCTGAGGATTACAATGTTATATCTTTGGGGGGAACATTATTCTGCCTACTACACTTGGTTCTATGTTTATAGAGAAATGCAAAACTCTCGATAATTACTATGGACTGAATTGTGCCCCCTATAACCCAAATTCATATACTAAAGCCCTAACCTCTAATGTGGTGGTATTTGAAGATGGGGCCTTTGGCACATAATTAGGTTTAGGTTAAGTCATGAGCATGGGGCTCCCACGATGGGATCAGTGCCCTTATGGACAAAAGACACATGCTCCCTCTCTCCATCCCCCTCCCCTTCTCTCTGTCACGCAAGGACCCAGCAAGAAGGCAGCATCTACAAGGCAGGAAGAAAGCTTTCACCAGAAGCCAACCAGGCTGGCGCCTTGATCTTGGACTTCTGCAACTATGAGAAAATTAATTTCCAATGTTTAAGCTACCTAGTAAGATATTTGTTTTGGCAGCCGGAGCTAAGCCAATAATTAAAACTAACTTTAAATAAAGAGTCACTGCCACACATTCAACCATTTATGCCCTGATAGTTTTTTAATTCATATAAATTTTCCTGAAAGTTTCCTACCTAAAAGGGAGAAGCAATGAAAATAGTTCAAGGCCCACTGTTAGATTCAATAACTTTCATTAAACTCTAAGAATATTACTCATTTATTAAGGAATTGTAACTAATTCTGAATTTCAGAGAAGTCAGTCGCCATGTTAATTAAAATATAAATTCCCCAAGAATATACAAGGGGGAAGTAATCTCTTCAATAAATGGTGTTGGGAAAACTGGACAGCCACATGTAAAAGAATGAAACTGAACCACTATCTTATACCATATACAAAAATTAACACATAATGGATTAAAGACTTGAACGTAAGACCGAAACCATAAAACTGCTACAGGAAAACACAGCACGTAAACTCCTTGACATTGGTCTTGACAATGATTTCTGGGATTTGACAACAAAAACAAAGGAAAAAATAAACAAGCGGGTTGCAAATCATATATCTGATAAGGGATTAATATCCAAAATATATAAAGATCTCAATAGCAAAAAATTAGTAATCCAATTTAAAAATGGACAGGATCTGAATAGACGGCCAACAGCTACATGAAAAGGTGCTCAATTATCAAGAAAATGCAAATCAAAATCACAATGAGATACCACCGCACACCTGTTAGAATGGCTATCATCAACAAGCTAAGACATAATACGGATTGGCGAAGATGTGGAGAAGCAGGAATCCTGCTCACTGCTGATGGGGATCTAAATTGTGCAGCTGCTATGGAAAACACTTTGAATGGTCCTTTAAAAACGAAAAATAGGACTACCATATGACCCACCAATTCCATTTCTGGATATTTATCTGAAGTAAACTAAAACACTGACTTGAAAGGTATATTGAAAGGTATATGCATACCCATGTTCATTGCAACATTATTTATAACAGCCAGACATCATGGAAGCAACCTAAGTGTCCATCGATGGATGAATGGATAAAGAAAACTTGAGATATATGAAATATATTGTATTATATATGTAATATATTATAATATATATTATAATGTAATGTAATATATATTATATATATAATGGAATATTATTCAGTTGTAAAAAAGAAGGAAATCCTGCCATTTGTGACAACATAGATGGGCCATAAGGACATTATGTAAGTAAAATAAATCAGAGAAAGATAAATACCATATGATCTCACTTATATACAGAATCTTAAAAAAAAATGAAAAAGGAAAATCAGGAGCTCCTAGATATGAAGAACAGATTAGTGGTTGACAGAAGTAGGGGGTGTGCGTGGGTGAAATTGGTGAAAGTGGTCAAAAGATACAAGCTAAAAAAAAAAAAAAAAAAAGTCCTAAGGATGTAATGTGCAGCATGGTGATGACAGATATTAATTACTTATTTTATATTTGAAAGTTGCTAAGAGTAAATCTTAAAAGTTCTCATAAGAAAAATCATGTAACTATGGGTAGTATGAATGTTAACTAGACTTATTGTGGTGGTCATTTTTCAATATGTGAGTAATTATGTTCTACACCTAGAACTAGTATGTTATGTCAATTATATTTTAATATAAAATAAAACATAAATTCCCTGGCAAATTATTCTAAATTTGATTCCAAATTTGATTTTGATTACATATTGAAGTCACCTAGGGAGTTTCTAAAAATACCAATGCCTGTGTCCCGCCCAAAGTGTTTGAATTGCAATTCTCTCTTTACTGTGTCTCAGCTGGGGGTAATTTTGTCCCCCAAAAGGGGCATTTGACAATATCTAAAGATATTTTTGATTGTCACAATTGAAGAGCGACACGCTACTGGCAGCTAGTACCTAGAGGCCAGGGTTGCTGCTAAACATCTTACAATGCATGCAGCCTCCACCAGTAACAAAGATTATCCAACCCAAAGTCTTAGTGGTGCCAAATAGAGAGACTCTGCCTTTGGTGATTTCTTATGTGCAAACGGAATTGAGAACTACTTTCCTTGCTTTCTTTCCTTTGATATTTTTTCATTGCATTACTGAACTACAACTTCAAGCAAAGCGCTGTGACCAAAATCAAGACCAAAGACCAAGAAAAGAAAAGTGGGATAATTTGATCACTGATGTTAATATTTAGGATTTTCATTCCATTGAAGTCTTATCATTGGGCCTAATCAACCTCTTTACATTGGGCCTGAAAGGGGAACAGTAATAGTAATCTTTTGTGGGTCTATGTACCAAGTGACTTATATACACAATCTCATTTAATCCTTACAACAATCTTGTAAAATACATATTATTGTCCCCAGTTTGTAGCTGGGAGTCACAGAGGTGAATTCACGTCTCAAGGTGACACTGCTGGTAAGTAGGAAAGTGGGGCCTAATACCTACTTTGGTCTGAAGCATTGTAATCCACTGAGCCATATCCTTTCTGTCTTTGTATGGTTTGTAGGGTTTAGTAGACCTATTTCCTTCACATTTGGAAATGCGTCACACATATGGCTATTAAATGGGAGGTAGAACAGAAATTAGCTGGCAGGAAGAGAGAAGTTCTGACTCTCCTACCACTGGGGCCCCTTAATGAGACACCAGCACCCAGGAAGTCTTTTAATCTCATCCCTTTGACCTACCCTAGCAGAAGCAAAGTCACATTGCTTGTCGGGTGCATGTTAAAAAATTGCTATTGGGGTGTATGCTGGAAATTCATATTTTCTTGATAATCTCTTCAAATTTAGGCGAAATACATGTGATAGGAACAGCGTGACTGACAACTGTGTTAAAATTCAAATTAAGTTTGCTTTATCCTATGTAGTTTTTTCTTGTTTTCTTTCTAGGGGTCTTTATTCTTACTTCTTTAATCTTCAGCCTATTGACTGATTTTTCCATCTCTGGGGAAGGAGCTCCATTTAATCTTTTTTTTTTCTTTTTCTTTTATCCTTTTACTCAATACATGTAATGTTCCAATCTATCGAGACTCCTAAACTAGACTTGCATATTTCACACTGGAGTTAATCATCCAATCACCTATTTCTTTGCTTTTTATCTTTTGCAGTTAAATTTGTGCAGCCATACTGAAATGTAGCATTGTATTATTTGCCCTAAGAAATAACATATTCTGACTTTATTTTGTGATCGTTTATTATTTCTTCTTTACACTATTTCTCTGGCATCTTAGCAAATGTGCCACTAAGATATCTGTGCAATGCTAATAAAAGAGCATGTTTTATATGCAAAGATTTAATTCCTCAAGGAAATCCCAAATTTCTATCCAGAATAGCAAGAAGTATGAAAATCTAGCAATTAACCAGATTCTCTAGCAAAAGGTAACAGAGCTTCCCTGACCAGAAGCAAACCCCATGACTTAGTTTTTTTTATCATAGGTGGAAAGTGAAGGAAATGAGGGGGAAAAAACCACCTGAAGGGGAAAAATGATCTGAAAGTAAATCTGTGGTCACAGTCAAAGAATATCAGATTTGCAGAATATAGTAGGGGAGACATTTGAGTCGTCTTCCCTCTCTCTTCAGTTCCTATCATCACCTGTCTTGGTTTTGGTGTGTAATTGTTAAACCTCTTTATCACAGTCTGTGACTTTCATTAAAGTAACTAAATAATAATAAAATACTTCAGAAACTCCATGAATTCATCCACAGGATTTCTGCTCCCCCATCTCCTGACAAGAATTCTCACCAGCCCTGTTCATTCAACATCTCTGAGGCATTCCTGTGCACCACGGGGTTATTGTCCCCAAAAGTCCACCCCTTGCTTCTACTCCCGGAAGAGCCTTTCACGTACTAGGTGACTGACGCCCATCATACACAGCCTTTTCAATCTTTGCCCCAAACTAGTGTCCTGCTGACTGGTCTCATTCTCCGCCGCGCTGCCCACAGGTCCCTGACCCCTGTGCCCCTCCCTGCTCTAGAATCCTGCTCTCTCTGGACCTGCACAGAGATAGAAAAGCCAGAATTAGGGTCAAGGAGGAGACTCCATGGAAGCCCATATTCACTTCTGACACCTGCCATAACAAATACCACAAACTGAATAGCTTAAACAGACACGTATCGTCTCACTATTACGGAGGCCAGAAGTCCAAGAGCAAGATGTCAGCAGGGCCATGCTTTCTCTGAAGACGCTAGGCTTCTCTGCCAGCTTCTGGTAGTTCCTTGGCTTGTGCCAAAACCACATGTGAATGTTGGAGGACACGATTTACCCCATAGCAGAACCCAATGTTTTCATAACAGAAAACTCTCAATGCTATTGAACCCATTCACCATGGATAGGAAGGCCAGGCCCTCCACTTTCACCCGTGACATTCCATAACCCCCTCAGTCCTCCGGCCTGATTCCTGCACCGTTCGACCCCCATACCACGTCCTAGTCCCTGCACTCACCTCCCTATTTACCAGCCAACTGGTGTGGCCAGGAGGAAATGTTTGGTATCACAACTTAGCCTTAATGTGTCATTTTATACAGGCCATTTCTCCACACCAGCCTTTTGACTGATTCTTTTTGAGAATAACTTTGGGCAATTTGGGCTTTTTTCAGTTAAGCCCACAATTGCTTTCAATTGACTCTTTGACAACTGGCCATGTCTTAATTGGCCTGTACAGTTGAAGTCCCTTTCCAAAGCTGGTGATGGAAAGAGTTTCTCAGCCAGATGATTCACATTTTCCTTTCAGAGCGCCCTCACACTGGGTTTCCATTCTCCACACAGGTTACTAATTGCCCGTTTCCTGTCATGTTCCTTCTGCTTTCTTATTGTTTCCATTGTTCCGACTCTAGGGTTCTTTGAGACATTATAAGCCCAAATCACTTCCATCTCCATGGCTGACATGATTAGACACCCCAAGAACTCAATTATTTCTTCCAAGTTCTTGTCAAAAATGAAATCTAACCAACAGCATGATTCACTTGATTTTCCCTCTGCTTGGTCACATATTTAAGAAAGTCTCAACTTCCAATGTCCTGTATTTTTGGATTCATGTGTGAAGTCAGATCTCAGGTGGCAGGCCTGATGACTGACTTGCCACTCTTAGGCTTTCTATTATGCCCAAGTACTCCCCAAGTGCAGTTCACATGAATTTTTGTTTTTTTAGGTCTCTTGTTTTCGTGTAGTTTCATAAGCTGTTGTTTATAGTGAAGGACTCAGAGCCCAAAATTCAGAATGTACTTCATAACACATGGAGAAGGGATTCGCAGATGTCTTCATAACCTTTTTCTTTTCTCCCTTAGTGTTAGATTTAAATTCGGTCCTCTGTTGAAATTATTCTTCCAGACCAATCCATGTGTTCCTGGCATAATATGGGGTCATAAAAACCCATGTTTTCCACTGTGTCCTGCCATTATGCTCCAGACTTTGATTAAAGATAAGCATTTAAAACCAAGAATTTCTCCTAAAGATCTATTTGATTGCTCAATCAACTTGGTGGGGGTCTTGGTGGAAAGCAATGGCTCAGAAGGAGGTAACCAGATAATAGTAAAAAGGAGCTGTCAATCATATTTGATCAGAAGTCAAATAATAGAATCTGAATCAATGATAGATGTATATGATCTTTCTATCTAAAAACTTCAGAAAATATCATTACATTAATGTCCAAACCAGGGGCAAGCATGGAAGAAAGTTATAAGGAAAGGGGGACTTGATGTATACAGTACCAATGAAAGTTAAAATGTTGCAGTATAAAACTCAAACATATAACACCCCAGAGTTATAACCATTTGGGCTTGTTGTGGACAAGGTGGTTAATAGTCGCTAATCTAATCAAGAGTAAGTTTAGGAAAGTAATGGACAAAAGCCAGAGTTTTCTTGACATAGGAGTGAATGGGAACTGTACAAGACAGGGATTAAGCTTTGGAGTCTTGGGCTGGAAGGGAAAGCAAGAGGCAGTGGATGCTAAAACAAAAAAAAAGAAAAGAAGAGAAAAGAAAAGTAGGATTTGAGAGGATTATGTTGCTAAAGACACTGACTTTCTAACTGGCCCCTCTTGTTAGAGACAAAAATTCTTTAAGATCTAGGGCTAAATAGGCGTCCTAATTACTAACGACCTAGTTCCCTGCCTAGACTACCCATTCTCAGTCCTGGATATGCATTGGAATCACTTGGAGAATTTCTTAAAAAAAATACCAGTTCTTTTCCCACCACCAAGATAACAACTGAACTGATCTGATTTGGGGCTCAGGAATCACTAGGTTTAAAGGGTCCTCAGGTGGCTCCAAATGAGACTCACTCTTGTGGGGTAACATTTCCTAAATGAACCATGCACACTACTGGTCCTGTAGGATCCTCTTCAAAGAAAGGTCCCGTTTCGAATAAATTTAGGGAGCCTCTCATGGTATATGTGCTCATTGTCTCCCACAAAGCACACTATATTTCTAAATGCACTGAGAAGTCCTGCAGAATAGAGATCACCTTTCCTTTGTTGGTCTGTTGTCATACCTAGTGATGTCACCTTGAGAAAGGCTGCCCTGCGTCAGTTTTGCAACAGTTACCTTTTACTGATCAGTTTCCCCTACCCTCTAGGTTCCCCAAAGGTCATCCTCAGCAAGTTTTAAGATATTGAATTTTCATATGCCTGGGTGTACAGTCTTGTAATAATCGTTATCTAACAGAAATGTATAAGACATACTGTGTCTCTGGTGGTGGTGGGCGGGGGAGTTAGAAAGCCCAGATTTTGCTAGATGGGCCTTTTTAAAGGATAGTGGGTCCAGTATTGGGATTGGATAGGACAAGAGTTCACAGGATCTCATGGCCCCAACTACGTTCCTCTTGGGGTATTTCCCTCAATCACCAAATATTTGGGAAGCAGGAGTAGAAGGTTCATAAGTCAAGAAATGGACATTGAAGTAAAAAGACGTAAACTCAATGTAGTCGTTCTTCTTATTAGAGGAGTGACCTCGAGCAAATTATCAAATTTATTTGTATCTCAATTTACTCTTCTATAAAATGGTAATAATAACATATAACTCCAAGGGCTACTAGTAAGATAAAAATCAAATACAACACTGCTTTTAAAATCTCAACAATCTGGGTATTTGTCAGAGAAGTTAATGTTGAATTTACTATCTCCTTATATTTATTAAAATTTCAGCCGAGAAATACATTGTTTATGGAAAATCATGTCAAGGATATTCAGTCTATCCGTTCTGTGTGTCTATTCTGCTAAAAACTCTAAAATGTGCTCCCACATTAAGCTTGATTATCAGCAAATTCTGTTTGTATGTTGCCTAGTGGCCTTGCCCATACGTATTTGTTTCCTGAATTACACTTTGGTGCAGAAGGGGCCCCGGAAGAGAAATCTTTCTTAGTGGCAGGAAGAGCTTTGCTTTGGCTGAGCAATTGGCTTGTTTGACTTTGATGGCCATTCCAAGCCATGGAGCCAATCAGGTTTTGTCTTTCGTGCTTGTTCTTGGAGAGATTCGAGTTACCGTGAGCTCCATCTCTGGTGAACAAATACATGATCTCTCTGGCTCACTGATATTCCTCAGCCTTATTGCTCACATTGCCTCATTTAATCATTACTACCTCAAGTGTATCATGTCTTCTATTTCTTTTAACTTTCTTAAAACACTTTTTAATGTAAGGTGATGAAGACAAATGACTGGATATAAAAACGTATTCAGGGCTTAAAACCGTGCTTGGTTTCCACTTGCTTCTATCACATGTTTTGTTTATCACCTTCTGAGTTTGGAAGTATCGCAAATGGTTTAATGGCAAGCAGGGATAACTGACGGTTGCCAATTTTGACACCAACCCCTTCTCCAGCCAGCACTGGAGACTTCTTAGAATATGAAATCTCAGAGAACCCTGATTACTCCAAGGCCACTGCAAGGACACATACGATGGTGAAATCAAAGTTAAACATGAGTACTCCCATTCCCAAAACTCTAGGAGTTTCTAGCAACAATTAGTGTGTGTTCCAATGACTAAATCAAAAGCAAATTGCATCAGATTATTCCTTAATAATCCGCTATCTATTAAGTCATTTGGGGCCCATAAGTAAACTAGCCACCTTCGAGTGTCTTCTTCCAAAAGATAGCATCCACTTCACAAGCCTCCACTCAGCAAGAAGCTGCTACATTCCACAGGCTAATTGCCTCCTGTACGTGTCAGTGTAGATACACATATCATTCAACATCTGATTTTACCTCCCATCAACAGACTATACTATTTTCTTTGCATTAGACACGGATGGTTTCTCTTCATATGACAGTACTAGGGTTTTGCTGGGTCCTGCAGACTTTCTCTCAGAAAGTTAAACACTTCTTTTATTGCCCGTGTGAGCTTTTCATTTACAAGCAGTTGTGATTTTTTTTTTGTTGTGTCAATATTTAAATGGCATTATAAAAGCATGCTTAATAGCTGTGTGCTGAATCACTACATACTTGGGTTTGAGGTCCTGGAAAAATGTGATCGGCGTCAAATTGCATTTCATCAAACTCATGTGGAATTTTTAGGGCTTTCAGTTTCTTAAGTACTTCTGAAATTCAGAAATAATCCCCTGAGACTGGCAGAAGGCTGATTACCAACCACAGACTTCCTGGCATGCAGTGGAGTTCAGGAAGGGCAACGCTATTGTTTTTCTCCAACCTCTCAGCCCAGATAAACAATCTGGCAGTTCAGAAGCAACGAAATGCCCAGGGCACTAAGTTCATGACAGGGTTATTCTGGAGTTTGAGCACTTCCCCAGGGCAGAAATGCCCGATTCAGACTCAGAATCAAATATTGGGCCATGATAGTCTAATGAGACAGACCTTCTTCCGTAACTCTGGAATAAGGTCATACCCGTCTGTCAAACAGCAAGTTGACAGGTCTGCAAGAGCTCACTAGAAAACAAGACACAATTCAACATGTGAATTTCTGACTTCTGTTACCAAAGAGTCTAGGACCCAGTGGCATGCTTGTAAATATTTAACATCCAGGTCTCTGGAAAGACTGTTTAAAAAGCAAGCTCTGATTTACATCGTTGGCCTATTTCTGTAGTATAAATATTAAATAATTCTACCATAAGTGATTTCAAGCTACCTGTCTGATACCACAGAATGTAGAATTGGGAAGAGACATACACAATCAGCTCTCACAGCCAGAGCCAGCTCGAGCCATCACTGCTGGGATCACTCCAACTCAGCAGGCAAGGTTATATACGGGAGAACAGAAACTTTCGCTCACCCCTCTTGCTTAGTAGAATCTCTTTTTAGCTTCCGTCATATACAGAGTATATGCTATCTGTCTGCACCTGCTTATTCGTGCCTCAGTTAATCAATCAAATTCTTACCCTCGCAAGGATACTTCTGCTGATCCCAGTGTAATTTTGAGATCATCTCCTACATGGCAAGCCTCCTGTACCTTTGTGATACTATTAGGTACTTCTTTATCCTGGACACAGCTCCTGGTTCCCATAGGCACTAATCCCGAGGCCCCTGGAGGAAGAGTTTTGGGGGAGGATGCTCCTTATCACTACGAGTAGTGGGTAGAGGCACATAACCCCCATGAGAAGTTGGGAAGCCAGGGAGTCCTATTCCCCAGGTTTTGTCAACCCTTCCTTCTCTCAATCATTATCAACCCTGTCTCCTCCTGAATGGGTGGGGGTTCAGGGAGGGGCAAGGATCAGGTCTTCCCTGAGCTACCACCATTTCTTTTATTCAATATCACTGTTTCTTGACCTCAATCAATAAATTCTAATATTTTGTTCCCCTAATAGCCATTCAGTGCTATTATGTTGCAGGTAGCATCTATTAATATATGTAAAGATATTTCAGAGAAGGTTTTATCAAGCACATTTAAGAGGACACTCCATCAATATACATACATTGACATATTGTATGTGTACTGTATTTGTATTTTATATTCTGTATTGTATTTGCTTATATGTATTTGTATGTATATTTGTTTATTTCTATATTGTATGTAATATATATACCGGGGGTGCCAAAAAATGTATACAAGTGGACCCTTTGGTCAATGTTGCTCAAGCAGTAGTTCACCGTAATCAGAAGTCTCTGGATGCTGATGGTAACCACTTTGAGCACCTCTTGTAATTGTGAAGTCAAACGTGACTTGTATTCATCTGTTGTTATTGGTATATATTGAGTATTACAATATTAATCGTTTTTCCCTTTCTTAAAATGCGTATACATTTTTTGGCACCCTCTGTGTATATATATTATATATGTGTTATATATACTATATGTATACAAGATACATACTCCTAAAACCACGCCAGCACTAAAAGCTCAAATTTACAAATGGGCTACATGGTCCCACTCTCAGAATCTGACTTAAGTAACAAAGTCCATAGGTTTCCTTCTCTGAATTCCTGCGATCCTCACGCCTTCTCAGCTGACACTTGTGTGTGGGGTTGGAGGGCCTTGCCAGAGGCCACAAACGTCAGTGCAAACGCACAGACTACTTGGCCCACCAGCATCAGCAGTCCTTGCTCATTGTCCTTTCCCGTTCATTTCTCATCAAACAGATTTTTAACCTGAAGACTAGACTCCCTTCCAGTGCCTGGGGCTCCTCCAGGCTGGCCTCCTTCAGATTCAGTTCTCCATAATATGGTTGTGTTTTTCAGATTCGGAAACATTCCCATTAGGTGTGTGTCCTTAATTGAGTCTACAGGTCATTTTTTTCTTTCCCTAGCAGCATCTCTAGACCTCACTGAAATAACCCTGACGTTTCAGTACCTGGAAGTTTACAATACAACTTGGTGCCATTGTTCTTTCCAAGCTACCAACCTAAGGATCTGATGTGAGCAAGAAAACGGTTTAGATCTTCCCTACAAATCTTCCATATGGAGTTTCTATCTCCACAAGCTATCCCACATTCTCATGTTCCCTACATTATAAATAAGTAATCAGATAATACATCACCCAAATCAAGGCACTATTAAAAATAAAATAAAGCATTGAAAACAAATAACTGACCTACAACAGGTATAAATTGGGACCATCCTAGAAGACATATGGTCTCCCTAATTATAATTTTCTTGCCATGGGCTACCTTCACTTGTGATCTCATGCAGAAAATTCCTGCTGCAGTCAGCTTGATGGATTCACATAGTAAAGCAGAAGGCTGGCTCTCTGGTTGGAACTTCTATTTTTGAACTTTATGCTACCTCAGGGACTCTAAGACTACATTCCTTCTGTCTCCACACAGTTCCTCTTTTGTTGATTGTTCATGCCACGGTAGAATAGTCTTGGAGTCCAGGCATGCCATCTGGCTCTGCCTTTTCCATGTCTCTGCCCTCCCAATTCCATTGTGGAAGTCAGTTGCAAAAGCACAGAAATATTGGTAACTGTAGTCCTGGGCGCCACTATAAAAGAGCCAGGAACTGGAGTCCTTTTTAGAAGAAGCAATGGAAGGATACAGTTTATAATTATTGAGATGAGAAAGATTACAGAAGAAACATTTTGTTAACAAAGATGTGAAGTTTAATTTAGGAAAAGCTAGGATATGCCTGACATGGAGGGGATAAGACTAAACTGGAGAGATTAGGAGTCACACATAGAAGCTTTTTAAAGTCATAAAAATATTGGAAAATACACAAAGTCAGTTCCACATTCCAAAATAAATTAATGTAATCTATCACATCGACAGGCTCAAGAAGAAAAAGCATATGATCACATTAAGTAGATGCAAGAAAAGCATTTGACAAACCAACTCTCATGATAAAACTTTCAGTAAACTAGAAATAGAGGAAACTTCCTCAACTTGATAAAGAACATTTACAAAAAAACAAAACAAAACAAAACAACTCCCATGACTAACATCATACATTTTCCCTAAGTTTGGGAACAAAGCAAGAATACCCTCCTTTTCATTGTACTGGAAGTCGTAGCTAATGCAGGAAGACAAGAAATGAACATAAAAGGCACACAGATTGGAAAGGAAGAGATAAAACTCTTTGTTCACAGCTGACATGATGGTCTGTGTAGGCAATCCCAAAGAATCACCAACAACACAAAAACAAAAATACCTCCTGGAACAAATCAATGATTAGAGACAGTCCCCAACTTATGACGGTTTGACTTACAATTTTTTGACTTTACATTGGCATGAAAGAGATAGGCATTCGATAGAAGCTGTACTTTGGATTTTGATCTTTCCCCGGGCTAACGATACGCAGTACGAGACTCTCTCTTGTTGCTGAGGCCCAGCAGCCAGCTGGGGCTCGCAGTCAACCATGCGATCATGAGGGTCAACGAGTACTCTACAGTGTACTATGCTGCCCGTGTTTTTTGGATATCGTGTTGCGTGTTTTCACTTCCCATCATGTCTACAAAATGCCCATCTGTGTCTCAGGCTTCGGGTGAGAGGAGAAGAAGAAGGCAATTACTTTAGAGATGAAACTCAAAATAATTGCCCAACTGTAGGCTAAAGTAAGTGTTCTGAGCACGTTGAAGGTAGGTTAAGCTAAGCTATGATATTCAGTAGGTTAGGTGTATTAAATGCATTTTCAACTTATGATAGTTTCAATGTATAACGTGTTTATCAGGATGTAGCCCCATCCTAAGGCGAAGATCATCTGTATAGCAAATTGCAGGACACAAGGCTAGTATACCAAAGTATATTATTTATATATATACGTGTGTGTGTGTGTGTGTGTGTATGTGTGTATATATATATATATGTATATATATGTATATATATATATGCTTGCATATATATGTAAATACCAGCAATGAATAATTGGAATTAGAAATTAAAAACTAAAAACACAGTGTCATTTACATTAGCACCCCCCAAAAATGAAATACTTAGGCATAAGTCTAACAAAATATGTACAGGATCTATACGAAGAAAAGTATAAAACTGATGAAAGAAACCAAAAAGAACTAAACAAATGGAGAGGTGTTCCATGTTCATGCATAGAAAGTTTCAATATTGTTAAGATGTCAATCCTCTCCGAGTTAACCTATAGATTAAATGCAATCCCAATCAAAATCCCAGCAAGTTATTTTGTGGTAACAAACTGACTCTGAAGTTTATGTGGAAAGGAAAAATGGCTTAGTATAGCTAACAATATTGAAGAAAAAGAATAAAAGTCAGAGGATTGATGCCTCCCAACTTCAAGACTTACTCTAAAGCTATAACTACAGCATGATATTGGTGAAACAATAGATTGATCAATAGAACAAAAATAGAGATCCCAGAAATAGACACATGCATGTAGACATATAGTCAACTGGTCTTTGACAAATGTAACCCATTGGAAGAATAGTCTTTTCCACAAGTGGTATTAGAACAGTATTTACATATATATAGTTTGGAATGTCTTTACACTTTTCACAATATTTAACTCAAAATGGGTCATAAACCTAAATTTAAAATGTAAAACTGCAAAAGTTCTAGAGGATAACAAAGGAGAAAAATCTAGGTGACGGATTTTTAGATATAATACCAAAAGTTCTATCCATGAAAAGAATTAGTAAGTTGGACTTTATTAAAATTGAAAACTTCTCTGTGAAAGACATCTGTAAAAAAGAATAAAGAGATAAGCCACAGACTAGGAGAAAATGTATATAAACCACTTATCTGATAAAAGGTATACAAAATGCACAAAGAGCTCTTAAAACCCAACAAAAAGAAATCAAGCAACCCAATTATAAGATGGGTGAAAGATCTGAAAGGATACCTTACCAAAAAGATGGCAAATAAGCATATGAAGATATTTGATATCTTACGTCATTAGATGATTGCAGATTTAAATAATGGAATTTTTTAATAATTGCACACTTATTAGAATGGCTAAAACTTATAAAACTGATAATACAAAATGCTGACAAGATTGCAGAGCAACACAACCACTCATTTATTGCTAGTGGGGATGCAAAATGGTGTACGTTGGAATAAAGCTTGGCAGTATGTTACAATGCTAAACATTCTCTTACCATACGATACAGCAACCATGCTCCTAGGGATTTGCCCGAGTTGAAAACTAATGTCCACAAAAAAACCGATGCACAAATGTTTATAGAAGCTTTACTCATAGTCACCAAAACCCAGAAACAGTCAAAATGTCCTTCAACAGATAAATGGATAAACAAACTGTGGTGTATCTACACAAGGGAATATTGTTCTCTATTAAAAGGAAATGAGCTATCAAGCCATGAAAAGGCATGGCTTAAATATATATTACTAAATGAAAGAAGCCAATCTGAAAAGACTCTATGATTCCAACTACATGACATTCTGGAAAAAGCAAAGCTATGGAGGCCATAAAAACATCAGTGGCAACATCAGTGGGGGGGATGGTGGGATGAACAGGTGGAACACAAGGGATTTTTAAGGCAATGAAACTATTCTGTACAAAACTATGATGGTGGATCCAAGTTATTATGCATTTGTCAAAAGTTAGAACTCTACAAGACAAAGAGCAAACCTTAATGTAACCTATGGACTATTGTTACTGTATACGTTCATTAATCGTAACAAATATACCACACATATGCAAGATATTAATAATGGGGAAACTATGTGTGGGGTGGGGAGGGCAAGGTGAGGTTGGATGTATGGAATTTTATGTAGTATCTGCTCAATTATTCTGTAAATCTAAAACTGTACTGAAAAATGAAGTCTAGCAATTGTGAAAAATAAGACCAAAGCACCAGGGGAGTGACTATTGATTAAGAAAAGAGGGTCAAATGATTTCCTAGGACACAACATTGTTGGAAGTTTGGAGAGATGAGAAGGAACTAGCAAAGGAGACTGCAGGACAGGCCAGTGAATTAAGAAGGAATGAGTATGTGATGCCCTAGAATCCAAGGAAAGAAAGTGTTTCAAGGAGGAGGGAGTGCTCAGCCATGACAGACATTGCAAACGGGCCACATGTGAAGACTGAAACTGTCTGGTGCATTTAGCAAAGGGGACGTCATCGGTGACTTTGATTAATGGAGTTTTGGGGGCGTTGGGTCAAAGCCTTGATCCTGCGTTTTTGAGAGGAATTGGAGGAAAGGGACTGGAAATAATGAGTCCAGACAGCTTTTTAGGAATTTTGCTGCAACAGGGAGCAAAGAAATGGGCAAAATCTCAAGAGGATGCAAGGTTAAGTGAGTTTGTTTTAAGATGGGAAAATATACAAATAGGATGTGATGATGTAAATGATCGAATAGAAAGGGGGAAGAAAGGTAATGCAAGAGAAAGAGTGGGAGAATCCTAAAATGATGAATGACAAGGAATGAGATCTGGTCCAAAGGGACCATTCACCAGTGATAACAGCATAGAAGAAAGAGTTGGTGGGATGCTGTAGTAGAGGGGATTCAGAAATTCTCTGCTTCTATTTTCTCAGTTAAATAGAAAACATAGAGGACAGCTGCAAGTGATAATGAGAAAGAGGGTGCTGGAACTCTGAGGAAAAATAAAGTATAAAACAGCCACCCAGGAAGCAGAAGAGTGAAATGTAGAAGGATTGCCATGTAGCACTCAGCAATAACTTGAGGTAGATGGCATGCATTTAAAGTGACAATAGGAAGCGAAGTTACATATATTTCTCTAGCTATGTTTAGCTGAACAGGTGCAGGCTTGGATTAGTCAGAGTTGGACTTACCCAGGGATGGGACTTTGCTAGTTGTTTATGCAAAGTGAGAAGGCGAAGTCTGTAGAGCATGTACGCAAATGAGTGATTATTATGCGGGTGGGCCTTAAGACCTAAACTGAGTGAGGATGCAAATTAGGACATAAAAGGGGAAGTGAGGGATAATGCGAAGGTGGCAGGACAGGGGATAATAGGTCTGGGAGTGGTCAGAAAATATTTTTTGGAATCATGGAACTAGAAAGAATGAAGTTGAAAGATAGTAGGTTGTAGTTGGGGAAGGAGAGACTTCAAATATGAATATGGAAAAGTAGTAGATATTAATAATGACGAGTTCTTAGGTATCCCCACTTGTGTGAATTAGGGTAGTGGTCAAGATCATTGGAAGAAAGGAGGTTAAGGAAATGAGAGACCAGGGTATTTGGAAAGGTCAACGGCATGAATGTGGATATGGAAATCTCCAAGAACGGTTACTGCTGATAGTGGCTGATACTGTTAGTTTTAGACAGACTTGCTGATATGAAAGTTATTAATGCAGATACAGTCAGTTCCTTGAAGATGCCATTTCAGTCCCACAAGTTTCAGAATTCCTATAGCTTGACTGCTATGAGAAGCAGATATATATTGCCTCATATGCTCTGCATTTTAGGAGCAAACAAAAATGATGACACATTTCACAAGGGAACAGGACCAGGATCAACGTTATGAAATTCAACAAATATGAACTGTCAGATGCTAGAGGATTGGCTTAGTAGTAGAGACCTCAGGGTCAAAATACTCAAGGTTCCCTGCAACCAGAGATTCCAATCTCAAAAGCGTCAACTCAGTCCTTCACCCTTTGAAGGCAGATAAATTGGGTAGCAGAAAATTGATTGGCTAGAGTCTTTTAGATGACATGTTAAGACCAAAAGCTCCAAATCTTTGTTAGGACATCAGGTAACGCATGGCTTTTTTTAGGAACAAGAATTGACATTCCAAAACTTGGCCAAAGAAATGAAGACATTGATTTTCTCCTGGAATATATTCAAATATAAGTCACCCACTAAAAGCAAATAGAGAGAATAGTAATATGGTATGAAAGAAGTTCTGTATTGTTGGCTAGCTCAAAAATTCCATCACCAGTATGCATAGCAAGTATATATATGTATATTTCAAATGGAGCAAAATGTCAAGCCTGAACAATTGAGATGATTTTCTTTTTTTTTTTTTTTTTTTTTTTTACGGTAAGAACACATGACTTCAATAAACAGAATCTTCTTAGGTGCTTTCAGAGTTGTTATTGGTTATCATTGTATTCTAATAATTCACTGTCAGGCAAATGTCAAACAGAATTGGTTGTCCTAGTTATTTTTCAACATGGTCTCAATGTAAAATTATCAAATGAGGCAGATCCATAATCTATAACGAAAGTAATTAAGAGAATCGGGAATTCAAACTGCATATCTGAGGCATCATATCTGAGCGAAATAAAATAGATCACATCCAAGTAATCACTGATGCAAATTTTTCAAAGTGCTAAACACATTCAATACGTGGGTAAATCGAGAAGTGTATCACCAAGTTACTGAGCAAATGTGTACTTTTAAAAAAACATACTAGACATCAAGAAAAATTGTAGGTAAAGGTGATTGCTGTGTTTGAGCATCAGGAACATTACAGATGGCAGACAAGAAATTGTAGTCAATAATGGCTCATCTTGTACAAGAGTTTAGTCATGTTTTGAAATGCATTGCTAGACATGAACCAATATGCTGTATGTGCAGACTCATTCTTTCATGAATTTCTGTCATAAAAGTAGAACCAGGTTTCCATGGAGGCAGCAGCTTCAGACCTGTAAATATTTGACCACTTACTGAATATACTTAACGATGTCAAGTGTAACTGTCTTCTTCCAAAATTCCTGGTTCAGAAACGTTTACAAAGTCCTCATGCAAATTCTTCAATGAAAACATTTTTTTTCCTTCTAAAACAAAGATTACATGGTGGTCCTAGTTCAGAGCTACTACCATGTTTCCCTGAAAATAAGACCTAGCCAGACAATCAGCTCTAATGCGTCTTTTGGAACAAAAATTAATATAAGACCCAGTATCATATTACATTATATTATATTATTATATTATATTATACCTGGTCTTACAGTAAAATAAGACAAGGTCTTATATTAATTTTTGCTCCAAAAGACACATTAGAGCTGATCGTCCTGCTAGGTCTTATTTTCGGGGACACACAGTAACTGACTAGTTAAAGAGCCTCTGCCTGCCTTCAATATGCTGATTTATATTTGGCAATGAAGACTGAATTCACAGCTATGGATTAAATGTCAGCTATTTAGAAAGTTTAGCTCAGTCAAAAGTAGTGGCTATCACCATATCATACACCTTTTATGAGACCAATAAATGTAGTTTCCGTGGAAAAAAAAAAGCATTTGGAGATGATTAAAAATGAAAACATATAACCAGACCAAGAATGATGAAGGTATTTCCATCCTTGCAGTCATATACAATTGTTCAAGATATCAATTATGACCATCGCTCCAATGCTCTCTCTGCTCTCAAATGGGCCCTAAATTAGTGCTAAGGTAACATGGCAGAGACTGGGTGACCCTGAACTTTCAGATAAAATAGTATTCGATTCTATTCAGTACACGTGCTGTGGTATTCATAGCCAGCTACCATTAAATTTAATTCTTTATTTTTCAAGTGCCAACTCACTACTTCCATCAAGATGCATAGTGCATTGAAATGGCCCCTTGATGTGGTCCTATCTCATCATAGGATTAGTCCTGAGTTCCCTAGGGAAAGATAAGGGACTTAGCCAAGGTGTTGATTCAATATGACAGTCACCGGAGTGTCCTCAGAAGCGACATTTCCAAGTAAGGTAGAAAAGGGATGTTATGCCTCTCAGTGACATTTTTAGAACCCAGATAAAACTATTGCTTCTGTTCTCCTACTGCCTAGTTCTCCTTTGGTGGCAGAGACAGATACAAGGAGAATTCAACACTCTGCTGTCACTGATTATCTTTAATTTGAAGTTAAAATTTCTGCTAAAAGCCAACGTATTTATTTTCCTAACATCCACGAAGTTATAGAAAGTGGCTTAGGAAGGCAACATTACCCCAAAGGCTGTAAATGGGAAACTGAGAACTACAGCGTTGCCAGAATTAAACCTAAGTTGAAAACACATTTCAGGCCTTCCAAACCTCTTGCCTGTCTTTCAACCAAACAGTCAAAATAAGGTACCCTTTGACTCTAATTCAGGTAACTTTTATATATTTTCTTAGAAAGCAGTGATGAGTTATTTGAACAGGTCTTTTAAATTTTTAAACTGATAAGACCCTCGGATCAATGTCAATTCTATTTCCTAGAATGCTCAGCCTCAGGGTGAGTCAGTAGCTTTTTTCAAGTTATATAGCTTCTGAGATGATACTCGATCTCACAGGGGCTATTATTAGTTAAATATCACTGACATTGCCCATCAGTATCTCCTACGCTGCACAGTAGCCAAACTTTGGCATTCACAATGTCAGCATTATCACAGTGCAATTATGAACCAAATTTGAATCACTGATAAACGTAAAACTTGTTTTTAAAAACAGCAGTTGCAACTGCTTGGATTTTACCTAGAAATTCTGTGTGACCAAGCTATTGTGGGAGTTTTCTTTGACACCATCCAATTCTCCAATTCTCTGACACCAACTGGGTGCCCAACGATTCAGTTCATTTCTGACACTACCCAGAGTTAGTGCAGACCCCACAGTTTAAGGACTCAGCCCCCCAAGTCTGCTTCTATTTCAGATGCCATCACAAGTCCCAGGCCACTCTCTGACCAACTGGCTGTAAATTGGGTTCCCAGGACCCCGTCCTAAGGTTCAATAATTTGGCAGAACAGATCACAGAACTTAGGAAGACACTGTACTTCTGTTTCCCAGTTTATCATAAAAGACACAAACAAACAGTCAGATGGAAAGTTGCACAGGGAGGCCTGAAAGGGTCCCAAGCACAGGAGCTCCTGTTTCTGTGACGCTGGGATGTGCCACCGTCCTAGCACATGGCTGTTTCTATCCATTCAGGAGCTCATAAAATCTGACTGCTCAAGAGTTCTTATGGAGTTTAATCTTCAGGTCCCCCTTTCCCTTCCTGGAGGAAGGGGGATGGGCTGAAAGTTCCAGTCCTCTAATCACTTGGACTTTCTAGTGACCAGCACAATCCTGAGTCTAGTTAGGGATTCCAGCCTAAGTCACCTTATTAACACAAGCTCAGGTATGAACAAAAGAGGCTCCTTATGAATAACAAAGCACATTTCTGTAACTCAGAAAATCCCGAAGGTTTAGGATCTCTATGCCAGGAACCAGGGACAAAGGCCAAATATATTTCTTATTATTCATTCAATTATATATATAATATATAATATATATATCATACATATGATATATACTATATATTATATATCATATATGTCATATATCATATATATATACATATATATACATATATATATGTATATATATATCATAAATATATATTCTGAGTTTTTTAGGTACCGTGTTAGGCGTGGGGATACAGTGATAGGAAAAACAAATACAATTAATATCCCCAAAGAAATTAAGTCAAATGGTAGAGGAAACTGACATTAGTCAAACACGGGAAAAAATGTAAAGCAACAGGTGTGACAAGAGGTCTGGAGGAAGTGATGAACCATAAAATAGGAACAACTCCCCCAAAACTGTGGACTTGGGGACGTCTTCCTAAAGAAGACAGCTTTGAGCTGCGTTCATCAGACTGAGAGGTTAAAAGAACAAAGAGGGCACGACTGGGGCAGAAGCCAGTTTGAAGACTCTGAAAATAAGTTTGAGCTAAGAAGTAGGAAGATAAGTTTTCTGAACATTAACCTAAGAATGTGTTTCTTCAAATAGTACGTCTTGTTTAGTATTACAGATATTTTTACTGATTACTATATACTGAATATTATTTAATATTATAAGCAATCACTAATTACTTACGAGAACTCAGCCAGATCACAGAACTAATCTAAAATGTTGGCTTCGGTACATAATAAAAAAGAACCAGGCTACAAGTTAATAGACTATAGCATTTCCACCAACTGTGCCTCAGTTTCCACCATAAAATGAATGTGTGGGTTAAATGTGTTATTCAGGACTCTTCCAGTACAGGCCCTAGAAAATCATCACAATATGGTTTAAGCCATAAGGGAAACCATTGGCTCACTCTTATTTCTCTGTTTTTCTTTTTGGTTTTTCTCCACATTGGATTTATTCTTAGACAAGCTCTTTCTACATGGGGTCAAGGGTAGCCCATGACAGCTTAAAACTTTTTAGATAGCGTTGCTCGAAGAAATGGAGTATACTTTTCCAAAAGTCCAGCAAAAATCAGGAAAGATTCTGATTGGCCTGTTGGTTCAGATAGCCACACCTGAGCCAATCACTATGGACAAGAGAATGGAGTACTCTGGTGGCCCGCCCAGGTAGCGTGCCCACTACCCAGGTTTAGGACAATGGGTCATGTGCTTTTTAGCTTCTGTAGACAGAGGAGGAACAATTCTAAGAAAAGATGCTGCTGAACAGATAAAATGCTTGAATGACCACTACAGTGAATTTTGTATCTTTTTCTTTAAATTAATGTTCTACTTTTCTAAATTTACTGACAGAACAGAGGCTATGTGCTTATTCTGAGACGTTTGACAACGAGGCATATGTTTTGATTTCCTGAGCAGGCTCTCATGGTCCTTGCCAACACACTGAATGGCAGTTTCCTTTGCCTGTTTGTTCTGTCATGAAAATAATGTGCGTCTCATCTCTCCTCCGTTTACACATCTTCATTTTTAATTGGCCACTAATGTTTTCCAAATGTCTTCACCTTCTCTCATAGCACACCAAGAAGTAGATTTTACCCACATACTCCCACACAGAGATTTTAAAATCTCAGAATACCTAATTGGTTTGCACTGCTAAAAACCTTATAGGTTTCCAAATGGTGACGACAAAGATAAAGGAAAAAGGAACATATTCTCTGGCTGCCCTCCAACAGAGACCAATCATAAGTGAATAAGTAAAATTTTTCTTTGGGGCTTGCCTTACCCTTGCTTACTGTCTGTCAGGGTCCAGGGAGCCCTGGCTTTTCAAGGTCACCCTTGCTTTCCAAAACACGCTTTCTATGCTGCCACTGAAACCAAAGTTTCCTGAGAAAGAAGAGAATGAGATCACAAAGAAAAGTATTCAGTCATTTATTTTACATTATAAAAGGACCTCATATCAATAACAATAAGGGATAATTAATGAAAACCCTGAAAAATTGTCCTGGCTCTGTGTTGTGCCACTGAATAATTTATCACCACATCATCAACTAACTGGAACACTGCCACAATGTGTAAGGAGCCGAATCTCTCCCTCCAATTTTAATTCGGCTCTCCCCACCCCAAAACCGCCCCACTCCCTGACCCCTGAATGGACATTTTAGTGCTTATCCCCGTGGTTTTCAGTGTTTCCCTCTAAAAAGTCTAAATCCTTCTCTAACTAGCAACGTTTGGTACTTTGCATGAGTTTTAAGTGACTGTGCTTTACATAAAATAGACCATACAACTTAGTTTCTCACAGACAAAATCGTCCCAGCACAGCCACAGACAAGCTCTTCCTGATCTCTGTATGGCGAAGGTCTCACTCCATGGCTTTGTTATTTCTGGACATTGAAATCACGGAGTTGCATGCCAAGCTCTTTCTAACAGCAAGTTGATTTAGCAATATTGGCTGCCGAGTTCCTATTTCACCCAACTCGCCAGTTGCTTAAAGACAAGTCTGGGTCTTTAGCTCCTCCCAGGATGGCCTCCTAAGTACCGCCTGTTAACATGACACAATGCCAATATCCTAACAGAGACACCGCTTTGATAGTCGAAGCAAACAGCAAGGTTATCACCACCCAACTGCCAAATATAGGCCACTTCCGAGGTCTTGTCTTTTTTTTCTTTTAATCACACAGTTTTCAGTTTTTATACACAGATGAGGGCATTTTAATGTAACCAGAGATGGAGGGAGGACACCACACAGGATGCAAATATAGTAACAAATGTAAAATGATAAATTAGCAAGCAACTATTTAATTATTACTGTGACTAATTCCTGTAGATGGTGCCACAGCTAGTGAACCTGAACTTGTCCTGGTTGACGGCAGTGTTCTGTGGAAACATTTCCATTTGGTTTGTTTGCTGCCCGTGCAGCTCAGTGAAGTAGATAGCATCTGTTAAATGAGCTCCCACTTCATTACAGAGCTGTACTACTTCCCGAGTCATTCTCCGTAAGCATGCGGGCTGTGTACTCTGCTGTTGTTTTAAAGCAAATACTAATTTATGATTACCTGTCACATTAGGCCATTGAAAAGTGTGCTCACACTGGCTCACACGAGCAGCATGCTAATGAGCTGATTATGGACTGTGGTGGTGGTGTCTCGTGCTTATAATCCGTGGACATAAATTCAGATCCCACTACAATATGGGCTCCGGAACAATAGATGCTGTTTGAGAGGAGGGAGCGGGAAGAGAAAGGGGGTGGTGAAATCATCACATGCAAATGCAGACTCTCTCAAAGGCTGACAAACTCAGCAATGACCTAATTCAATGTGCGCCGATCGCCAGAAACACCCGTTACACTGTCATGTACAGAGGAAGATGAATGGCTCCCCGGCTATTCACTCTTTGCCATGGTCATTATCTAATTGACGTCTGGTGCCCAAGCAAGGCAGACCCTGACACGGTGACTGCAAGCCTCTATTGTATGGAAGAAATGCTATAGATGTGTCCTAAAGCAGTCCTCGCAGAGAAAATTCCAATCAATAACACTTTTCCAAAATGCCGCTTTTCAGCTTCAAGCCTAATATTTACCTGCAGCCTTTAAGCACAATGCTCTTTTACCAGTTTTTTCTTTGCCTCTCTCTCCCCTATTACAAGCACGCCACTGGCACTTTAAAATACAATATTAAGAAACATGCCTCATTAAATCTTTTTTTTTTTTCAGTTTATCGCCTATAATTTGCCCCTATACGTTAAAACTATGGGAAGATGTGATTTTGCCTTTTTATTGGTTTGTCTGCTCAGTTTTTATAGTCCTGACTTCATTTTGCCTGGGGACACTGTGGTTTGCTTCAGTCTGCTGCCCCTTGGCTCAGAGTGCTACAAACACCACTGCCTGAGACACGTGTGCGCCAATCACAATCTCAGTTACAACTAGTGCTCGAGACCCCAAACCTGAGGATTGCCACGATGACAGAGGAGGCGAAGATACATCCATAAGGGCATTCACATATAGAATACTTAGATATAGCTGCTGTGGCAGCATCTACGTTATTTTCTGTATGGAGATTGGAAAACATGACCAAATGAGCATGTACTGTAAACAATAATACAAAATGATTTGTTTATACATCTGCCCCCCCCAAACTCACTTTCCTTTCTTCTTTTTAGTTTTGAAGACCACCTGTTTACAGACTTCCGCTTTCTTCCTAAAAGAGTGTTTCATATTTTTCTTCTGATTTTTCCATGCTTATCTACCTGACTGACAACTAGACTAATGGAAGAACAGAAAGAATAAAAACCAAATGCCCACCTGTGATATGGTAAAAAAAAAAAAAAATAGGTGAGAATAAATATGAATCATAATCTATGTATGCTTATTACACATTTTATACAAACTCCTAGCTAAATATTATGAACTTGTATCACATACTTATCTATAGCGGTTTCACATAACATTTTTTCTGAATAGGCTGGTATTTTATGCCTCATCTGTTCCTTGCTACAGGGAGCATATTAACAGGCCCTAACCAGAGATGTAGCTGACCTGGGTACCTGCTCCGTCCAGCTCCCATGCAGTAACTCTGGGCTTTGCCACTTCACATTTAGAACAAGAACAGGACAAAATAACTGCTAAGTTTCTTTTAGCTCTACTATTGTGTGATTCCACCTTCTTAGCAATGATTAAAGGAGCCCTAATCAGCATGGTGTCCAAGCCTATTAAATTGCTAATATTAATTTTGACTACCTTTCTGGTTTACTGTAATAAGATGAAAACAGTTCTTTAAAATTACCAATTTTCTTCAATGCGCAAATGGAGCAAGGTGGCTTCTCATTTCAAATAATACCCAATTTACACCATGACAACCTTGACCCACTGTTTCTTAAAAGAAACCAGCTTGCATTCATCTTTGAAATGCACCAGTCTGACTCCCACTAATCACAAATTAGAAATTATCAGGCAAACATGCACATAGTTTTTTTTTTCTTTAATGGAGCTCAAATAATCTAGAAACCCAGTTCATTTTATTGCTATAATATGCATAAAACACAAAAGATTTTGGGGTTATTTAAAAGAATATTTTTCATAATGCCTATGTTTAAACTGCAGAAAAATGGAAGCAAATTAGTTAATTACTGTCTCAAGCCATATGGGTGCCAAAACATTCTTTTTCCTCACCTATAATGAACTCCCAATGCCAACCATGATGGGGGAGGTGTGAGCAGAAGCGCTGATTTTTTTCTGCACACGCAAATTGCTTTTCCTGATTTACATGGGGAAAAAGACTGAGTGCCTATTTATACACTGGATAATCCAATTTGCTTATTTTGCAAAACAGTCCCTTTTCCCTTATTGGCAGCACTAAGCATTTGTGCAGGCTCTCAAGAATGTAAGAGGATGTACATTAGATACAAGGCCACACAATGACTGTGCTGAATTCAGTAAATAGAATTCACTTAAAAAGAAGGCGGAGAGGCAACATTTGGAAGACCATTTGATTTTTGTTTATAAAAGGTATGCACACTAAATATCCACAACCAAGACTAATGGGGAGGAGAAATGTTACTGAGACGTGAAAAAAACGTGAGAAGTTTTGTTACAAGGTTTCATTTGGGATCTCTTAAGAGACTTGCCAAATAGGAGGCATAGGCTTGCCCAGTTCTCAAAATCTCCTTCTTTTGAGGCTAGAATGTAGCTAACAGCTGTTAAATATTCTTACATGAGTCAGATACACAATATATAGATTTGTAGATACAGATGAAGATGCGGAAATAGATATGTCTATAAATCTATAATCCACAGCATTTCAAAATAGCTGAGTAACATCAGTTGGAAAAGGAGGGTGTGAAGGAAGGAGGAGCAGGGTTTGTCAGGGTTGGGAAAAGAGGGGAGACTTTTAATTGGATTTTGTTTTCCAAAGCCAATCAGAGATGTCCCATGCAAAATCCTTCTCTAAGTGTTAAACCCATGGTTTCACACTGCAGTGGGCCAGGGAAAGAGAACTACACCTATTAAAATGTGGTTTTTGGGGGACAAAGGAGAATCTGAAATGGTGAAGGATACACAGATAGCTAGCTCTCTATCTAAGCAGTGACCCTGCTGTCAGGAAGTCAGCTCCATACTAGCCAAAACAGCCACAAAGACAAGAAGAGAAAATGGAATGTGAAAAAGACAAAAGTGACCAGCATCTCCGCCCCCAGAGGGACCATCCAAACAGCACTGCGATGGCAGCACTGTCACCTTGCTGGCCATCACATGATTCAGTGAATAAAGAAAATGACAAACAAAACTAATGTGAGGCAGCAGTTGCTGAACATTCACTCATGTAAAAGCCACCACCAAATGTTTCCTTTCCCAAGGATTTTAGGAACAAGCTATGGCTCCGTGTTTATTAGGGGGACTCTGATCACAAGACTATATGTGTCTATCCTCTCACACACATACACACACGTTAAAATAGAGCACTCTCTGAACTCTGACATTTCATATTCCTTCTGGATACATGTGTTATTATATAATACTCTCGCCCGTAAGTTTAAATGCCAAATGCGAGAGTCCGCTCAATCTGGTTTCCTGATACCATATTTCCTGGGAACAAAGCTTTCAGAATGTGACAGTCAGACATGGCAATTAGAAATTCATGCTAAAGCAGGTGTAGAAATATTTAGCCATGTGTGCCGTGGAAGGCTGTAGGAGAGGTCACATGTTTTGAACAGTCTTGATTCCCTCCGCCCCACCCTCACCCTTTGCTCTGAAAACAATTCTTCTGGTCAGCAGCATCTTAGTGGTTTTGCTGACTTTTGAGGCAAAAGGCAAACCTTTGCAGACAGCCCTTTCCTTCCTTCTGTTAGCCCGCAGCTCCTGCTTCGCACCTGGGAGAATGTCCACCAGTTACAGAATTGAAAATGACCTGGTCGTGGTCCAAGCAGACCCGCACTGGGGTCAGGAAGGGGTGCTTCCACCGGAGTGATGAGACTCTGGCTGGAGTCTCTGGCTGGAGTCTTCCACCGGAGTGATGAGACTCAACCTTTCTCTTGACTTTTCTCTGACTATTATTTGGAGCAGTAACCACAGCAGCAGAAAGAGGGAGATTTCAGATGAGAAAAGAAATAACCGGAGTTGTCAGGGTAGGAGAGAGCAAGAGGGAGAGAGGGAGAAGCCGCTCTTCTCTGAAGTGGTCAGACATGCTGAAGTAATGATGCTGGCAACATGTTAGCGAAACGTTAGAAACACTTTAGTAAGCAAATGATTTAATTACAGCCTTCTCTGAGACCATTTATACTGTTTGACCCCTGACCTTCTATATTGCAGTACCCTAACTCAGCCTGGGATTCACACTTCCTATTCTTGTCACAGAATCTCTCCATCTTGTACCATTTAATACAGTGTGCTCCAGGTGTTCTGTGGTGAATGAATAGTTATATTACTACCTGTCAGACACAATCACACTCTATTCATCATTCTCGGCTGGCTGCGTGAAGCCCAGCTTCCAGCAGGCTCCCTCTCTATTTCCTTGTTCAAACGTCTGCGGTGCTTTTGGCCCATCTGTCAAGGCTGTCATTTAGAGGGAAAACAGTATCAGCGCTTTAAATATATGGAGTTCTCTATTGAAACAGTGCTGTGATTGAACTGTCAGCATTCTCAGTATCACAGACAGTAATTCATGACTGGTCAGGGCTCCGCTGAGGTTGCTATTACCACAGCGATCCTGCAGGGTCACACTGAGGGTTTTTGCTTTACAGTTGGGTCTATAAATAGTGCAATTAACCTTTCAAGAATTACAAAATGCTCTTGAATTCTCTTTACATTTGCTTCGTGCTTACACAATTTAGAGCAATGGGAAGAGAAAAAAAAACTCTACAAAATTGCTAAAATATGTGCCATGTGAGTAGAAATATATACATATATTGTTTTGAGAGCAAGCTTTTGAAATGCATGAATGTATTTTAAGCCACCGTTTGCTGTTTTGAGGCAAGATAACATATGCTGAGGTTTCTGCTGAAATTAAAAGGTTTCTGAGTCTGAAATAAAATATGATGGATGTGAATGAAAGGACTTCTGTTCATCCTTATGGAAAGGAAGGGAAGGTTTTCAGTTCTCCAAATTACTACCTTTCAAAAACAGAGTGTTCTTCAGTGTTTCCAGCCCCAGTGTCTCAAGCAAAACACCTGGTATCCCCAACTAAACCCTCTCAGGAGCCAAATGCTATTTCTAATCTTAGAACACAATCCCCAGAGAAAGAGAATTTGGGATGCTGATCGATCGGGCAGGCTTCTGATGACCCCCTTGCATTTGAAAGCTTCAAATCACTAAAAAAGGTGGCTCTCCTTTTATTCTTCAGGAAATCAAGGCACTTTTTCAAGGAAGCACAGAAAGTCAGCGGCAGAGCCCAGAATACACACCTAAACTCCACATCTCAGCTGTCTGCAAATTCCAGTGGCCACTGCCTCCCTTCCTCCCTGGAAACCATGATCCTAAGAGATCGCTTTTTCAGTATCTCTCCCCAGACAATTACATCTTAAGTGAATCAGACTAGTCCCTTGGAGTTGTTCCTGAGTCGCCGTGCTGGGCTTTGCTCCTTTAGATCTCTGCATCCCAGGGATGTCTCCTAACACACGCAGACAGGTTCCTGGTGCTGCGCTGTTGCCTCTCAGATGAATGTGTGATATGTTTTCTCTCTCGCAGGATCATTTAATGACTGCAGTATGCCAGTTAGTCCCACAGCGCATCCAGCACAAAGAGATTTCTTCACTAAGTTGTTCAAGAGACAAAGCCAACAAGCATTTTTAATTTGTGATGCCAAGATTACGTGTCTCACAACAATCATTGATTGCTGTCACCATATTTCCCTTGCTTCGAAGGTAATTTTACCCAGTTTCTTTCTTTAAGGGGAGGCAAGAGATGCTATTTGCGTGTGTGTGGGTCAGCAAAGGAAAGCCACAGACCTAGCAAATGGTCCTCTATGACACATACTTATGTTCACCTCCCCCTAACAGCAAAATAGCTCATCATTTTCTTAAACATCCTCATCACCGAGGAAGGAGGACTCAGGCAATGCTGCTGCTAGAGGAAAGGCTTGCTGGAGGCAGAAGGAAGAGTAAAGAGGTGCAGACCTTCCCATTAGAGCTATTTTCTGGAAATGCTTTTCCTACCAGTCTGCTGCTATGCAGAAGTAAAAGCCTTTGCTTATTACAGCCACTGTGCCAGGATAATTAAGAGGCAATCTCTTCCAGTGAGGATGTGCTTCCCTTTTCGGAGGCAAACATAAAAGGGAGAGAGAGGTGCCCAGCAACCCCATGCTGGCATTGTTATCTTTTGTGACTGCTTACTTCTCTTCCTGTCCGGAGTCGGAAAGCAAAAAGCCATTGCTTATTACAGAGGCAGAGTAAGTGCTAGTCTCATCCCATTAACTGTCATATTACCAGGCTCCGTGCCATCCCATTTGAGTTTCACTGAGCATTCAGAACTGCTTAATTATGTACAGTAAAGACAGTCTGCTGAGACTTTCCTTCTTGATTAATATGGGAGGGGGTGGGGAGGTGAAGGGTCACCTCCTGGGCTCCCTCGTGCCTCGCACAGAACTAACTCAGTGTGACAAAGGCTTTTGTGAGTTAAAAAAATAAATTAAAGCACATTTGGAAAGAAAGATGCTGGCATCAAGGGATAAGGCTACTTTGGATTCTGCAGGCTAACAACAGATACTCCCCCCCTCTGGGCTGGCATTAAACCGCATAGTGCATTCCTTATAAATTATACCACCCCGTGTTAATTAGAGTGTGCTGACAGAGCTTGTCATTACTAAGCCTGCTCCGGGCTTTGTGCGCTTGGATTTTAATAGCTGTTTGTTCTGAGGAATGTGGCAGAGCTGCGTAAGTGGCTGAGCGGGTCACCGCTAACATCCCTTTTTTCAGTCTCTCACATGGGTTCTATTTTTATAACCCTAATCCCTTCTCTCTGGCTCCCGCGCTGTCCCCTGCCCCCAGGAAAGCAGATGTATAGGTTACAGTCTAGAAATGCCAATGCATTCATTCAGACACAATCAGCCGCGGCTTACATTGTGCTACGTTCATTGTCAGCCTTTCAAAGCCGCTGGCTGAAATGCTCTCTTTTCCCTGTCTCCAACCTCCGAATAAAAACATGACTGCTCTAATCTAATGGGATATGCTGAGGTTTCTTCCCCAAAATCTAATTCGGCATTCTTCTCTCGGACGGGAGGCTCTACCAGAGACTTTATTCGTATTCCTGGCAATAGCCTGTGATGGAAGACGTGACAATAGTGGGAACCATGGTAAAACCCAGGCTCCTCCTCTTCCTCGTCTAATAGTTTTCTATTTCAGGTAGTTATTCTATAATCACAAATAAATACAAACACAAAAGTACTCTTTCATCTTTAAAAAGACAACCAACAACAATGCTTAATGAGCACCTACTATGTACCAGGAGGAAAGGCTAGATTCTGGAAAAAACAAAGATGAATTAAACATATCCCTTGGCCCGAAGGGCCTTAGAGCCTACTAGGGGAGCAGATGTGTAAATAAATAATTACCATTCTGTGAGATGTGTAATCATAGAAGTGAAAACAGAATTTCTCTTAGCCTCACAAGCCTGTGGGTACAGATGTGGTCACATTTACAGTAATAATTCAAATTTCTCTGACTCGTGCACTCGCCGATTTCTGGGTGTCCCCAGACAAGGCCTCGCATGCACTAATGAATAATTCTGATCCTGCTGGTACTGGGGCTGCTTTGTCCGGCATCATGGCACCAAATGGTCACAGTTTCTGTCCTGTTCAGTCTTTTGAGTTGTGCCCTATTAGAGGGTCACCAAGGCAGTGCCACTTGGGCCATAGTCTCTTATAGAGTTTCTAGTAAACCAGTCTACCCTACTCTCTAGAGGAGTCAGTCAAGCATCCATGAAGGTTTGGACTAGGAGACAGACCTGAGAGAAAAATCCCACGCTGCCCCCAGGTTTGTCCTCGCTGCTACAACTAAGCCTTCTTTCTGGCCACGTTCCCTGTGCCAGATCCCTTCCTCTCTCAGGCTGACTGTTCACACCAAGTTCTTTTGTCTTCCTATCCTGAGGTTTCTGCTGGACCCACATTACATAGGAAATTCCAGACATGTCTCAAGCCTTGACAGAGGCTTGTATGAGATGTCTGGATACACTCAGACACTCACCACACACACACACACACACACACACACACACACACACACAAAACCACATAACACGCAAAATGAACTGTAAGAAGAGCAGCTGATACAGCTATCGCTTTGTGTAAAAATCAGTTTTATGGTAAATATGGTAAAACAACCAATTAACTGTTGTTGACTTAAAGAGATGAAACCCATCTTCTTTCCACTTGCCCAAACAAAAAAGAGTATGTGACTCAGCAATCCCTCTCCTGGGTATCTACCAAAAAAATCTGAAAACATTTATCCATAAAGATATATGTGCTCCAATGGTCATTGCAGCTTTATTTACAGTGGTCAAGACATGGAAACAACCAAAGCGTCCTTGGATAGATGAATGGATAAAGAAGTTGTGGTACATATACCCAATGGAATACTATTCTGCCATAAGACTAGAGGAAATAGTACCATTTGTGACAACGTGGCTGGATCTTGAAATTATAATGCTCAGTGAAGTAAGTGAGACAGAAAAAGTCGAGAACCATATGATTTCACTGATATGTGGGATATAAAACTGAAAACAACAAAAGAACAAGACAAACAAGTGAAGAAACAAAAACTCATAGACACAGACAATAGTTTAGTGGTTACTAGAGGGTAAGGAGGGAAGGGGTGATTGATGAAGGTAAAGGGGTCAAATATATGGTGATGGAAGGAGAACTGACTCTGAGTTGTGAACACACAATGTGATATATAGATGATGTATTACAGAATTGTACACCTGAAATCTATGTAACTTTACTAACAATTGTCACCCCAGTGAACTTTAATTTAAAAAAGAAAACAAAGAGTATGTGCAGGTAGACACAATATAAAAAGAATGACTTCCAAAGTGAAACCAACTCTAAAGAAAGTTGATTTCCTCAAAATAAAGTGGAATTACATCATATACTCCATTACCTTTTGCACAGACTTTGGAACCCAACCCCCATAAGGTGAGATACTATTATCTCTTTTAGTCCTCATCATTACAAAAGAAAAGAATTATTAGGATTACAGAAGCCTACTACTAAAACCAGATGGAATAACCCTGCCAGAAAGCATTACCTCCCTTCAAATTATCTACCCACCATCGCGCTAGGGACTTGAAAGCTACTTTGATGCCTGCCGTCTATGACAAGGAGAATGGTTTGAACACCCAAACATCAGCATGAAGATTGCATGTGTGCCCTTTCTCCACTCTAGCTCACTTATACACACTGAAACTTCAGCATCTTACAAGTGTTACCATAAAAAGATAGTTGTATATACTGTTTCTATGAGCGGCTTCCAAATTTTCCAGGGGTAACTTTATAATTCATGATTTCTGCTTTAATTTGTTAACCTTAGAAGTTGATTCCCACGTAAGCCACGACTCCACTGTACACAGTGCCACACGTGTATGTGTGTACCCACTCATCTATAGATTTTTAGGACACAAATTTCTGATGGTACATTTTAAAACTCCATTAACAGACAGAAGATCACATAATACATGTTAAAGAGTGCTGCATTAATCATAAATTATGCAGCTTGGCATAAATTATGTAGCTTGGCTTCTTGTGGCAAACTGACACACTTGTCTTTCATCGGGTCATTTTCTAATAAGACTTACTTTGTATCAGCAACACAGATTCCTTCTCTATCTCTTAGTTTCCCATGTTGTTCCCATATTTACCATTACATGGATAATGATAAATACAGACACTTTACCATTCAGATACAGACACATAGATGCAAATGGCATATATACATGAGAAATAAAGAGAGAAATCTCACCCAGGAGAAAAAGAATTTTGCAGCCCTGCTTTATACTCACCCCAGAAATCACTAGATTTGAGACCTTGCAGCCACTCCCTGATTAAAAGATACTTAAGTGTAACTTCCTTCCATTGGTTTTTCCCTGTAATATGATTGCCCTTTCCAACCTCAAACAACTAAAGCAAATTAGATTCAAGTGTCTTCCTGTATGAAAATTTTTTTCAAAGATCAGAATCAGTTTTCAAAGATCCATTCTTGGTAAGACCCATTTTTGAAAGACACACACACAGAGACACACGTGCAGCTTTCTGGCTTAGCCTTTATTTGTGGTCTGCACATGTCACTCTGCCCTCATTACAACTCCCAACACCAGTGACAAATATTCCTGGCACATTTAGAAGGGCTCGTTTAGATCCTGTTGGGCACAAGCATCCCTGAGCTAGAACAGCACTTTCTATCATTTGTACAGCTTTGCAAAACTGCTCTGGGAACTGCAGAGCCCATATTTCACGGAACTGCCTTCATGTCTCTTCGGCAAGCTCACTGCTCAACTTCACAGTACAGAATGGGAAATGGCTGGAGGCCACTCAAGCAGATCACCACCTGCGAGGACCCATCCCTCTGGACTGAGCTGCTGTTTCTGTCAGGGATCCTGTAACACACCTGGAGGGGAAATTCTGACCTCCAGGTGTTGGTGTTATTACCATCTGGGCTGCTGCAAGCAGCTGCATTCAGACAATTACCTGGGCACGCAGGCCTGGCAGGCATGGCTCTGTGAGAAGGATAGCTAAAACAGGGTTTTTCCTCCCCAAGAAGACTCACTGAGGGTGTTTGACTTTTCAGTGAAATCGGGGAATTGGAATTAAGAGATTCAAGGTCATGACCCCAATCATGCCATAGTAATGAGGTGTTTTGGGCGTGGTGTCACCACCACCACAAGACACAAGCCCACTTTCCAAAGAGAGAAAGCCCAGCATGCTGGGGGTGCTTGTTGAACCACTAGGCCATCCTTTCACATTTCCAAGAACGAGCCCCTCCCAGTCCAAGGGCTGCACTGCTGCACCCTGGGCTTTTGCAAATGACTGCTCAGAATTCCTGACAAGTTTCGCTGCATCCAAATGACCAACTCCATGACTGAAACATGACAGTGATTTCAATCATTCCTAAGTGTTTTTACATAATCAACTAGCTTGTCTGACAAGCACAGCCAAATGTCATTCTTTTGAGCTTCAAACTGCTTTTAGCTCAACTAAGAATAAATGAGTTTTCACATGTCATGAAGACAGGAACAGTTACATACAATAAATACAAATAAATAAAACAAAGCATTCAATAAAATACATGGTTTTAAAGGTTAACTCTTTTAGAATGTTTTACCTTTTCAATATTTGCAAAAAACAAGACACAAACACACACACAAAAAAAAACTTCCACTGTTAAAAGTGTAAAAAAAAAGCAATCCTGACATTAAAGTTGGGGAGGTCATGAGAAATGTGGAGGACAATGGAAAATTAGAGGACAATTTTACTTAGCTCTGTTCATTGGGTAGACTGGGTGTAACTCTCTCTCCTATACTTTGTTTTCCTAATTTACAATAGTACAGCAGAGAAATGTATCTTACTGCTATGATACTGTACAAATGGAAGAAGAGGTGAGTGAGGGTCAGATCTAATGTTTCTCAGATAGTAGTTTCAAGAGACTCATTTCCTTGTTACGTAGTCCTGCCAAAACCCCTTGGAGGATAGAGTAAGATTTAAACTTGCAACATAAAATACAGGATGTCTAGTTAAATGTAAATAAATTTCAGATTAAAAAAATGAATAATATTTTAGAATAATTGTGCCCTATGCAATATTTGAGAGTTAATTGTGTCAAAAATCATTTGTTGTTTTGTGCATGTGTGTGACGTTCACATTTAATTGAACATCCTGTACTTGTATTTGCTAAATCTAGGGACCTGAGGAAAATAAATCTCAAATTTAGCAACTAGCACAAACCATTAATTCGTGAGATTCCTCTTGTAATGCGAAGCTGTTTCACAGAGTAATTTATATCCTCCTGTTTGCTTAGTCAAGTTTATAAGTGACTAATCAAACTCCTCTTTCTTAAAAAGAACCCAAGTGTCACGCATCATTTCTACGCTGACCTAGGTTGACTCTACCCTTAATCAAAAGCTCCCTTCAGTGTAACAAACAAGACGACAGCAAACAAGGCGTTAACATGATCTGTGGCTCTTTGGCAGTCGATTTGCTGCCAGCTGATTTCTGAAAACTTCCCTAATTTTTGTCATGTTGATGGAACATTCTTTGTCTGGTTTCTCCATTGCCATAACTTGTAATTATTAAAATTTGTCCTAATATGTATGTATAATGAAACTCATTAGAAAGGAAAAAATATGATTCCTGTACCAACAGGCAATAAATGGAGCATAGCATTATTTCAGTGTTGTTTACCAAACTTGGGGAATGGGAATTTTTGTCCACTAAGACATATGTAAAATGAAAAGCTGTTATACAGACATTAGTTGATGTGAGCTTCATAGGAAAACAATTAGTATAATCTCAACTCATGAAATATAGGTTTCCCCTAGCTCAGGGACCCCATCAGTGATTCTCAACCCTTGATGCATATTAGAATTACCTAGGGAGTTTAGAAAGAATTCCAATGGCTGTACCACAGATTCATTAAATCCAGATTCCCTCAGGCGCTTCTAGTGTTCAGCCAGAGCTGAGAGCCACAGCCCTGTATAATATATAAATGCATAATTATGTGTTTAATATGAACTTAACTGAGGTTAGACATCCAAAAATGATTATAGCTACCGATCACATTAGAGTTTCCATTTCTAAAACTCAGAGATACAGAAAAAAATACTGATGGTTGCTAGATGGGAGCGGGGTAGGGGGATGGTGGAGAAAGTGAAGGGAACAGAAAGTACAAATTGGTAGTCACAAAACAGTCACGGGGACGTGAAATACAGTTTAGGGAATAGAATCAATAATGTTGTAAAGATTATGTAGGATGTCAGATGGGCACTGGACTTACGTGGGAATCACTTCATAGACTGTGTAGATGCCTGACCACTGTGCTGTATACGTGAAACTGATGTAGAATAATATTGAATGTCAACTATAATTAAATATACGTGTGTGTGTACACACACACACACACACACACACACACTCATATATATACACACACATATACAGGGGGTGCCAAAAAATGTGTACACATGAAGTGTATTCATCTTTTGTTATCGGTATATATTATTACAATTTTAATAGTTTTTTTTCTTTCTTAAAATGTGTATACATTTTCTTGGTATCCTCTGTATATATACACATAGGATGTAAAGTATAGCATAGGGAATAGTCAATGGTATTGTAACAACTATATATGAAAAATCAGAAAATTAAGTTCGCAGACTTTTCACCATGTGCTTACGCAGTGGAAAGTTCGTGAACTTAATTGTCCAACCTTCATATGATGTCAGAGGGGTAGTAGACGGGGGGTATCACTTTGTAAGGGGTGTAAATGTCTAACCATTATGTTGTTCTGTACACCTGAAACTAATATTAAAAAATAAATTTAAAAAATAAAATTCTGTTTATTAAGAACATATTGATCAAATGAGGAAAACTAAACTGGAAAATGTTAAATTTTGAAGTATATTTGGCTTTTTTTCCTTCATAAAGTCATCTATGTTATCTGTCACTTTTATTGTAAGGTTTTTAATTTGAAAACTTGTAAATTTTGAGCTATTTTATATCCCATCTGTCATGCCTGCTCCAGGCTTACCATTCTCCAATACCTTTACCAAATTAAATCATACCGATATCATTATTAGGAATTACCAAATCTTTGAATACTAGCCTAGTATTGTTCTTGTTGTTGTTTTTACAGATAAGGAAAATTGACTTTCTCAAAAGCGGTAGTTCTCAGAGGGTACTGGCTGGACCAGCCACGTCACCATCACCTGGGAACAAATTCTTGCCCTCACTGCAGATCTAACATATTACAACCTCTGGGGCCTGGAAATCTGTGGTTTAATAAGCCCTTTGGGTGTTTGGGATGTACACTGAAGTTGGAGAATGTCTGTCTTTGTGTTTGTACTACCTGCCTCTTCTTTCACTTTGGCAGTTTTTCATTGTATCTTCCTCGTTCATAGGAATGCTGGATTCAGTGCTGGGGCCTTGGGGTTGGGAGGAAACTGCCCCTCAGGCTTCTTCATCCCTGAGCTGAACTTAAAGAGGAAGCAGCCTCTGGGAATAATGAGGTCTGCACACAGACTCTGGGACCAGATGACAGAATAAGGAGCTAGAGAGGACAGAGCACAGCCGGTCTCGGCCTCATCTTTAGAAAATAAGCATAGGCCAAGCTAAGGGAGGATGTGTTCCTGAGGGACTCTTGAGACCCTTAAGTTGTCACTTGCTAGAAAGCAGGAGTGACTGTGTCTAGCATTTTTTACAAAAACTGAAACAAAGTGCCATCGCTTTGTTCTTTGCACATGCTCTGCTTGGTGGATTCCCATTACCCTTCTAGACTCCTTCAACAATCTCTCCACTGTCTAGACTTCTCGAAAGACTCCTTCCTGCATCCACAATCAAACTCAGTAAGATGAGGCATTCCTGCTCAAACTCACACATAGCCAGCTTGTTGTCCTTTTTAAAATTAAAAATATCTGCCTCTACCACTAGATTTCAAATTTCTCAAAATCAAGGACAGCATTGTAGTAGATACTCAGTCAGTGTTGGCCGAATGAATGAATTACAGATAAGTAGTCAAAGATACTTTCAGGTGATAATTATAGATATCAGCATTATCAACACTCAAGTGCTAGTGTTACCCTTGCCTTTTTTTTTTTTTGTCTTTACATAGAAAAACATATTAAACACCAGAAGGGAGTGTATATGATTTCCAATACATCTAGAATTTGTTATTCCTAGTTGTTTGCAAGTTTCCTAAATATGGTACTATATCACCTTGGTAATGTTTATATTCAAAATTAGGCTTTAAAACATAATAAAATAGATAATTGTGCAAATGAAAGATGGACTTTTCTTGAGAAGCAAAGACTTCCAAATGTTAACATTCACTTCAAGAATGTTAATGATTTTTCAAAGAAAATATCTCTCAACCATATGTTCAATCACATCATGTGAAATTTTCAATTTTCTCCCACAACAAAATGAAGTTTCGTAAGTCTAATCTGCTTGGTACTGAACTGTCACTGTCTTGAAATATTTATATTCTTTTTCATAGAGAATAACAAGAATGACCACTCTGAAAAAAGACCAATGGAACAGACTCGGGAACTCAGAAATGAACCCACATAAATATGGACAGATAATTTTCGACAAAGAAGCAAAAAACATACAATGGAGAAAAGACAGGCTCTTCAATAAATGGTGCTGGGAGAATTGGATAGCCACGTGCAAAAGAATGAAATTAGATTTCTATCTGTCACCGTGTACCAAAATTAACTCACAGTGGATCAAAGACCTAAACATAAGACCTGACACAATAAACTGCATAGAAGAAAACATAGGTACTAAACTTATGGACCTTGAGATCAAAGAGGATTTTATGAATTTGACTTCAAAGCATGGGAAGTAAAAGTTAAAATAAATGAATGGGACTATACCAAACTAAAAAGCTTCTGTGCAGCAAAAGAAACCATTGACAAAATAAAGAGGCAACCAACCAAATGGGAGAAGATTTTTGCAAACAACACCTCCAATAAGGAGATATCCAATAATATCCAAAATATATAAGGAGCTCATACAACTCAACAACATAAAAACAAATAATCCAATTAAAAAATGGGCAGAGGACCTGAAGAGACATTTCCCCAAAGAGCACATACAAATGGGCAATAGACATATGAAAAAAATGCTCAACATCACTAATCATTGGACAAATGCAAATAAAAACCACAATGAGATATCACCTCACCCCACTTAGAATGGCTGTCATCAACAAGACAAATAGTAACAAGTGTTGGAGAGGCTGTGGAGAAAAAGGAACCCTCATACACTGTTGGTGGGAATGCAGACTGGTGTAGCCGCTATGGAAGGCAGTGTGGAGGTTCCTCAAAAAATTAAGAATCGAATTACCATATGACCCAGCAATTTCTCTCTTGGGTGTCTACCAAAAAAAATCTGCAAACATTTATCCGTAAAGATGTATGTGCTTTGATGTTCATTGAAGCTTTATTTACGGTGGCCAAGACATGGAAACAACCAAAGTGTCCTTCAATAGATGATTGGATAAAGAAGTTGTGGTATATAAACACATGGAATACTGTTCTGCCATAAGAAAAGAGGAAATAATAGTGCCATTTGCAACAACATGGATGGATTTTGAAATTATCATGCTAAGCGAAATAAGTCAGACAGAAAAAGTCGAGAACTATATGATTTCACTGATATGTGGTATAGAAAACTAAAAACAATGAAAGAACAAGAAAAACAAATGAAGAAAAAAAATTCATAGACACAGACAACAGTTTAGTGGATACCAGAGGGTAAGAGGGGAGGGGGGTGGGAGATGAGGGTAAGGGGGATCAAATATATGGTGATGGAAGGAGAACTGACTCTGGGTGGTGAACACACAATGGGATTTATAGTTGATGTATTACCAAATTGTACACTTGAAACCTATGTAATTTTGCTAACAATTGTCACCCCAATAAACTTTAATTTTTAAAAAAAACAGTTATTTCAGAGTGGTAGATTTTTAGGGTTTTATTCCCCTTTCTTCTTTGTACTTTTCTGTAGTTCCCTTTCTTCTAAAAATCACATTATTTTTATATTTGTTAAAATGGAAGACTGTCTTTTCCTGTCCTGAAGTACTAGTAAGTTATGAAACATAAGCTCCCCAGTGGACTCTTATTTCCCCTTAAGCACAGAGATTTTTGTCTTTCATTCTTCTAGCACCAACTGCTAGCACAGGTGTGGGCCAAACACAGAAGATAATAAATAATACAGTTTACAAATTTAGTTCATCTTCTTTATCTATGCTGAAACTCAAACCCTATGACAAAGAATTGACTATTCTCCTCAATTATTAAGCAAAAATCAGGACTCCAAGAAATTAAGGGACTATAAAAGACCACACAGCTACCGTGTTTCCCCAAAAATAAGACCTAACTGGAAAATAAGTCCTAGCATGATTTTTCAGGGTGACATCCCCTGAACATAAGCCCTAATGTGTCTTTTGGAGCAAAAATTAATATAAGACCTGGTCTTATTTTCGGGAAAACTCGGTAGTTCATATCAGAATAGAAACATCAGCCTGTTTTCTACCTCCAAAGCTCTACTCCAAAGCCTTAGCTACATCCCATTTCAGTAGAGCTGACTCTCTATTTACTTCTACTTTTTCATATACTCTGAAAAACATCTTTGCCAATCCTATTTTCTCCTAGCTTTGGCTTATATTCGTAAGGACCATACATTTACTTGTCTTCCCTCAGTACTTCATCTCACTCTCTTTCAGTATGATAAAAGACATATATACCAGGGGTGCCAAAAAAACAATGTATATACATGACTTGTATTCATCTTGTTATCAGGATACATTGAGTATTACAATTTTAATATCGTTTTTTCCTTTCTTAAAATGTATGTACATTTTACAACTGGAAATCCAACTGATATAATTAAACCAGAATATGGCATTATATACGCCATATCTAAACATATGACCCTATGTTTAGAGATATAAAAACATTGTAAATTAAAGAGCTAAAAATAGGCAAGTGACTTAAAGTCCCAAATCTGGCTTAATGTTGACGTTCACTTCAATACAGAGGGTGTTAAAAAAAAGTATACATATTTTAAGGAAAAAACTACTAAAATTGTAATACTCAATATATACCAATAACAAAAGATGAATACAAGTCACCTTCGACTTCTGCAATTACAAGAGGTGCTCAAAGTGGTTACATTCAGTGTCCAGACACTTCTGATTACGGCAAACTACTGCTTGAGCAACATTGACCAAAGTGTCCACTTGCATACATTTTTTTGGCACCCCTGGTATATTTACTTGGAATACCTGAACAAAAGCAGCTTCTGTCACTGCTTGGAAGAGCATCTACAGGTACAAAACCCTAAAACCACTATGGGAAAGCCAAAGAATCTGACTTTTCCATCTGAACCAACTTAGAACACTTACTACCTCTTTCTCTATCAGAATTTGTGTACCATTCAAAAGTGCCTCTCCCTCTTTGCAGGACAGTGGTTCTGCCTCTGAAATTCATTTTCCTTATTTTTTCTATCCTATACTACAGAGGCTTCATTCTGAATAAGACCTCAGCTCTAAGCCCACTGCATTAGATGGAAAGCTTCCCACTGTCCATCTATTTTCCAATCCTGTGCAGTGCATTCTATTTTCTCTGTGCTCCTACCACTCTGGGCCAGATGGGCAGACTCCCACATCTGTCTCCAGCTCTCAGAACACCAGGAGAGAGGAAACCTAATAATATCTGTTCAACCAATTCATCACCCCTCTCCTGAAGGCAGCACAAGCTACAGAGGTAAATGGTACAGGTTTTGAAGAATGAAAGCTGAATGGAAATATTCATAAAATACTAACAGAGTTTATTTCTGAGCCATGAAATTAAGAGTTAGTATCTGCATGACTCTGTATACTTTGTAATTTCTGAATCTTTCCTACAACGAATATCATTTACTTCTATCGTTAAAAAAGCATTAGTAAACAGAACACCATAAGATAATACATTGCATAATTATATGCTAATGTATTCAAATCCTGGATGAAATGGATTATTTTTAGGAAACTATCAATTACTAAAACTGACTCAAAAAGGGTTAGAAAGCTAAAACAAAAACTAACAAGGAGGAAATTGTGCATTGTCAGAGTCATCTGCCACACCCACAACCAGAACCACCAACAACAAACATCCAGCTCAGGTAATCTTGGAGTTGATTTCTGCCAATATACCAAAAAAAGAGAAAAACGGCAGATGCCATTTTAACAGTTTCACAAAATAAGTCAGTGTAACACTTACCTAAAATCTGAAAAAGTTAGAAAAATAATTAAAATTATTTATACATTGTTGGCCAAAAATTTACTTAAGAATAAGTACTTAGCAAATAGAGAAAGCAAGAAAAAAATTTTTAATCCAGCATAATCTAGTGAGGTTCACTAAAAATGGAAGGGGGATTAAATATTAGAAAGTCTAATTATAAAAGTCACCAAATTAATAATTCAATAAAGAAAAACTATAGGATAATATTTATGGAGGCCTAAGAGGTACTAGATAAAAATTGCCAACATTTAATTTAAAAAATTAGTTACAAGGGTACATATGACTTCTTGATTTTTTAAGTATCATGATGGTTAATTTTGAAATACAATTAAATTTGGTGATTATTACAGTGCTTTTAGATAATATTCCAGAAGAAATATCTACTATAATTAAACAATATAAGAATATTAGAATTATGTGCATGCGTGTGTGTGCGTGTGTGTGTGTGTGTGTGTGTGTGTGAAAGGTGGAGTTAAAAAATATTATTATTTGTACCAAAATGGTACATGGAGAAAACACAAAGTAATCATCTAGGAAACTAGAAGAAAGAGAGCTTTAAAAATTGCTTAAAGTTAAAATATAAAAGCCACTTATTTCACATAAATGGAGAGTTACAATATAAAACAGACTAAAGTTTATCCACATAGCAACAAAAACAACATAGCTTATATGTGTAGCAAAATATAGCTCATGTGTATAACTTATACATATATACACTATATACATATATGTATATATTATATATTACATATAATATATAATATATATTATATATAATACAATATGTATATACAATAGAGCTTATATGTATAACTTAAATGTGTAGAACCTATGTTTGTACACTTATTAAAAGTGATTAAGGGATATAAAAGGAAACATCATTTAAAGAAATAATTTTTTCAATAGAGTTTACAGTGGGGAAAAAACATGTATTTTTCTTAAATTTAACACAATCCCAATCAAATCCCAATAGAATGTCTCCTAATTTAGCAAAGTTACCTAGAGTTATACATATGAGAGAATATCCAAAAACAAGGAAAGCAATGATAGCGTTTTGGGAAAAGAGATAGAGGTGTCTTTATAACAGATATTAAAACATAATAGAGCTAACATAAGGAAACGAAAGTGACTTCTGCTTCCAGCTAAGGCATAATAAAAGGTGCCGGCCAGGCCCTCCCACTGTGAACAACTCTAAAACCAGACAAAACATACAAGGACACTTCTCTTAGATATACAACAGGCAGCATATATGTGTGTGTGTGTGTGTGTGTGTGTGTGTGTGTGTGTGTGTGTGTGTGTGTGTGTGTGTGTATACACACACATACATATACATATATGAGGTGAGCCCCTTGTTACCTTTCATTTCTGCTTTAGATACCTTTCTGGACCATGAAACGAGAGGAGCCTAAGCAAAGTGGTCTGAGAGTCTACAATGCTAAAACATGTTCAAGTTCTGGCCATAATAGAATAGCAAGACCTCCCTGACCACCTCAGACATTCATCTGAGACAACAAAAGTTCATGCATTAGGAATAGTGAACACATTCTACAGTGGGACCATAATTTAGGATTAAGAGCAAAACCAAAATGGACGCACACAAGAAAGTCAAAAAACAAAGCCTGACAAGATCAAGAGAATCTGCTAGGAATTTGATTGCCTGCATGAATAAAACTCAACATCCCCTCTACAATGTATGATTATAATTTCCAGCATATAATAAAAAAACTACTAGATATAAAGGGAAAGGAAAATATGACTAAAACTTAGTCAGCAGAGAACTTCCAGTTTACAGTCTAGCATGTAAAGAACTTAGAAGTCTCTACTCTGTCCTAACAAATAAAAAGCTGAGCAAAATGAAAAATCAACAACTCTGCTTAGATCCATCATAGAAGTAAAGTCACAGGGCGAACCACTGTCCCAAAAGTTGGAGAGACAACCAAGTGGATACAGAGCATCACAACTTATGGAGCAAAAACCCACAAACACACGGGAACGAGTGCTGGGATAGGAAAATCTGAACTGTAATTGATGAATTGCCAGAGGCTCCTTGCAGACAAGTCTGAGGGTTAAAACTCCAGGGGGCTTCTTATACTTTTGTGAGTTTTACCTCCTGGAGCCCTCCTAGGTTTGCACAGTAAATATTGAAGAACTATCCTCTTGGGCTTCTGGCAGAGAAAGGGGGAATGGTGCCATTTTGAAATATGCCAGAGTGTTCTGTAATTCTTAACATGACCTGCACTCAAGAGAAGTTATCTTACCAGAGCCTACCTGCTGGGGTTTTATCAGAGCCTATGTAACCTGGGGGAAGAAAATATTCAAGTACAGCCAGCTCTAGCCTTCAACTTGGGAAAAGGGAAGTACCCAACTCAAATCCCTCTAGGGTTTCACATGGGGGAAGGGAAATACCACATTCCAGCCCTCTCCAGTTATTTGGTCCCACTTAAGTTTGGGAAAAAATAGAGAGGCACTTGTGAAGTTCACAGCCCAGGGCCACTGGCTCACTAAAATCCTGAGACATAATCATAGGACAACAGAAAGCTTCTCCCACCTCCATACCTTACCACCACATTACTAAAAGCTTATTTATAAGTGTTCCTTTCAACTTAGCACATGCAGCAATATCCATAATCATTTTAAATGTCAATGGTATAAATACACCAATTAAAAGACAGAAATTGTCAGAGTAGATCAAAAAATAAAGCCCAACTATATGCCGTCTACAAGAAATCTACTTTAAATTTAAAGACACATATAGATTAAAAGTAAAGGGATAGGAAAGAAAAGAATATATATATGTGTGTATATATATGTATATATATGTATATACACACATATATATTCATGCTAACACTGGTCAAATCTAAGCAAAAGTAGCTATAGTAATTTTAGAGCAAATTTTAAAGCAAAGAAACTTATCATGGATAAAGAGAGCATTACATAAGGATAAAGGGGTCAATTCTCCAAGAAGACGTAATAGTACTTAATGTATATATGCCTACCTAACAAAAGTGTCAAAATACATGAGGCAAAAACTGCTAGAACTACAAAGAGAAATAGATAAATCCACTGTTATAGTTGGAGACTTAAACACTACTCTATCAGAAATGTACAGATACAGCAGGCAGAAAAATCAGTCAGTACAGATTTGAACTTAACAGCACAATCATCAATTAGATAAAACTTACGTCTATACACCACTTCCTCCAAAAATCATCAGACTACACCTTATTCTCAAGCTCTCATGGAAGATTCACCAAGAATAGGCCACATTCTGAGCCATAAAATACACCTTAACAACTTCAAAGGAATAAAAACGATACTATGTCCGTTACCAGAGCTTATAAAGTTAAACTAGAAGTCAATAATAGAAAAACAGATGAAAAATCCTCAAATACCTGGAGATTATACAACACACCTCTAAATAACACATAGGTCAAAGAAGAAATCTCGAGGTAAATTTGAAAATATTAAATATAATTTATCAAAATGTGTGGGATTCAGTGAGAGCAGTGCATAGTGGGGGATTGATAGCATTGAATGCGTACGTTAGAAAAGAAGGAAGATCCAAAATCAATGATCACTATATTTCCATCTTAAGAAACTAGCAAAAGAGAAGCAAATTAAATCCAAAATAAATAGAAGAAATAAAAAAATAGAGCAGAAATCTATGAAACTGAAAACAAACAACAAACAGGTAAAAAAAAAAAATCAATAAAACCAAAGGCTGGTCCTTTGAAAGGATTAATAAAATTGATAAGCCTCCTACCAGGTTAACTAAGAAAGAGAGAGATACAAATTACTAACATCAGAAATGAAAGAGGGGACTTTACTGTAGATCTCATTGACATTAAAATATAGTAAAGACATATTATGAACAATCTATGTCCACAGATTTGATAACCTTGATGAGATGGACTAATTCCTTGAAAGATACAATCTGCAAAAACTGACAAAAAAAGAAATAAACAATATGGATAGACCTATAACTATTAAAGAAATTGAATCAATAATTAATAACCTTCCAGAAAACAAAGCACCAACCAGATGGGTTTGCAGGTGACTTTTTACCAAATATTTAAGGAATAAATTATATCAATTCTTTGCAGTCTACTTCAGAATATTGAAGCAGAGAGAATGCTTCCTAACTCATTCTATAAGGCCAGCATTATGCTAATGCCAAATGAGACAAAGACATTGAAAAAAAACTACAGACCAATTTCTCTTGTGAACATAGATATAAAAATCCTCAACAAAAGATTAGCAAATCGAACCCAACAATGTATAAAAAGAATTATACACAACAAGCAAGTAAGATTTACCTCATGTATATAAGCCTGGTTAAAAACTCAAAAATCAATTAATATCATCCTTCACATTAACAGACTAAAGAGGAAAAATTATGACATATGAGTAATATAAATAGATGCAGAAAAAAAAACATTTTATAAAATCCAACACCTGTTTTTACAAAAACTCTCAGCACACTAGAATAGAAGGGAACATCAAGTGCTACAGGAAAAACAAAAACAAATAATCTATGACTATAGGGTGCTTCCTGAAATAAAAATACCTGCCCTTTCTTTAAGATGGGGAAAAAAAGAAAAGGAAGGAAGGGAGGGAGGGAGGGAGGGAGGGGGAGAGAGAGAGAGAGAGAGAGAGAGAGAGAGAGAGAGAGAGAGAGAGAGAGAGAGAGAAAGAAAGAAAGAAAGAAAGAAAGAAAGAAAGAAAGAAAGAAAGAAAGAAAGAAAGAAAGAAAGAAAGAAAGAAGCATAGAGAAGAGCAGAATAACAGATGAAAATGGAGAAATATCTTTGCAATTGTTAATTTTGTAAATCAATAAGGAACTCTGCAAACTGAAAAACAAATCAAAGAACAAGAATATTCTATCCTGTAAAACGACTAAGAATATGCTATGTTTAAAATGACTAACAAACATTTTTAAAGACACCCAGTATCACAATAATGAAATAAATGAAAATAAAGGAATTTGTCTTGTTTGTTTTACAGATAAGAAAGGGGGTGATGTTAAAGACATAAAAGTTTAGAAAACCCACTGACAAACAAGGTATGTGACAATGGACAGTCTTAGACTGTTAATAGGAATATAAATAGGTAAAAATTTTTCTAGGAAAGTTTTCTAAAATATATTTGATAATAATAAAGCTATCAGTCATGATCATTTACTATGCATCAGACAGTGGGCAATATATTATGTGCTCTGTACCTATCATCTCATTTCTTCCTCATAACAAACTTAGAATGTTGGTTTAATCATCCCTATTTTAAAATGACAAAACTGAAATGAAGAATTAAGGAACATTACTAAATTAACACAGATTAAGTGGAGAAACTAAAATTCAAACCCAGGCAGCCTATGATCTTAGTTATGTAAGGTGCAAAAAAAATGTATACACATTTTAAGAAAGGAAAAAATTGTATTAAAATTATGCTGATGGTAACCACTTTGAGGACCTCTTGTAATTGCAGAAGTCAAATGTGACTTGTATTCATTCATCTTTTGTTACCGGTATGTATTGATTATTACAATTTTAATACAGTTTTTTCCTTTCTTAAAATGTGTATACATTTTTTTGGCACCCTCTATATATATACTTATGTCCTACCTCAACTAAATGCATCTAGTCTTTAAACTAGTAATAGTGATTTTTTTAAAAAAGAACACAATTAATTAAATGCATAATTAATTAAAACTATAAATTAATTAAAGCATAACCAAAAAGGGAAAGAGATAGCACAAAGATGTTGATTAAAGCATTATTTATGTTAGTGAAACCTGAAAACAACCTTTATGTCCATCAATATGGGATTGGAAAAATAGATTTGGTTGATATATACATTGCAATATTGTACAGCTTTTTAAAATGATGTTACAGACATTTACTGAAAAATATAGCCATAACATATCATTTCTTTAAAAAACTTACAAAGCAAGTTTGTTATGATTTCATTTATATGAAATTTCCGACCTATAGTATAGGTGTAAATATGTATGGTAAGATGTTAGAAAAAATGTTATCATCATAAATACAGGTGATTAGTTTTCTTTGAAATATTAGGATTGTTTGAAATTTTTACAACATATTTTTAATTAAGGCCTATTAAGAGCATGGATTTTGGATTAAGATTTCAGTTCATATAACAGCTTGTACTGGCAAGTTTTTAATTTCTCACCTTCAGATTCTTCACTTATGAAATAGAGATTGTAACACCTAGCACATAGACCTATTTTGCGGAATAAATTAGATAATATCTACGATGTGCTAATACAGTGTTCAATAAATTAGTTCAATAAATGTTAAATCAATTTGCCTAGAAAAGCTTTTCACAAACTCTAGTCGAATTTCCAAATACAACTTGAACAGCTGTAGTCCATAAAAACTTCCAACATCCTGGAATCCTGCACACAAAGGTCAAGTAAAAGAGACCCAGTAAGTAGATTTTTTGCCCCGTAGATTTAAGGTCTCCACGTGCAAATCAAAACACACCAAAAGAAAGGTACAGGATGCCTGCTCTGAAACAGAGTCCTGGGGGCTAGTGCCACAGAGGAACACTCGTGACAAATACACATTTGGCTCACCTGTTTCAGTGTGTTGTCTATTATAGCTGAGCGATCTGTGTTCCTGCATGCTATAAGTTACCTAAAATACCCACATCACAAGTGTACCAAATAATGAAATTTCCAGAGCATGCAAATTTAGCAATTTTAACAAGCACCAGCACATCCTATTTCTTAGGAACTCGACGCAGTGTTAGAAGACAACATAACCATAAAAGAAAATTTCAGACAGTGCCTGAACGTATTAGGAGCTGTTGCAGAGCTATACTGGTGTCTCTCCTTAGTCAAAAACGCTCATTAAAATAAATGAGACTTCTCATTTGAGAAGGAAAAAGAAATATGAAAAAGGTTTGGGGCATTGAGTTGGAAGAGTAGTTCAATTCCTGCTCATCAAAAGGGGCAGAAATCCTTATCCTATCACACCCACAGCTGCAGATCAGATTCAACCCCTCTTTCCTTATTAATGTTCTTATTAAATGTATTCTGTTCATCTGTGTTCAATCTCATCTTTTCCAGTCTGAAACACAATTTTTCTTTTCATTTATGAAATAATTAAATTTGTTGATCTCTGGCTAATGCCAAGCTGAGTTGAAAGAAGAGGATAAAGGTATTTGCTGTTGTGTTGTGGTCAACTAGTAAATTTAAAACTTTCCTGATAGCCTGGGCGTTCTAGCTAACCATCGCTGTTCCTTTATTTCCAGTTCTAAAGCTTCCAGTACTGTTCACGTTATTTGGTGCACCACCGAGCACCACGTAAGATCCACTTGCCATGTAAGAACATGTGGAGAAATTATGTGTTTTTGTCACACCCTATTAAACGGTATTCAAAACACAATGCCCCAGAAACTAAATTGATTGTAGGTTTTATAACCCTTTTCAGGGTAATGGAAACAATTCAGGACCATGAAAAAAGCATAGCTGGTACAGCTGTAAGAATCTTAGACAGCTCAGCAGGCTTCTCCTGGCTTTGGTAGTTATGGTTCAGTTGGATTCCATTCTTCTAGATTTTTGACAGATCATTCCAGATTCATGGCTACAAAGTTTTCCACATTTCTTATAAAACAAGTGTTTCTTTGGACTGATTCTGAATTGTGTTTGAGACTGGGAAATGTCAACAGGTATGAAGACAGCTTAAAGCCACTATAATATTATTACATGTATAATATTTATAGACTATAAAAATAGTATACTTTTTATGTACCCATCCCAAGCATTATTGTCATAACTCAAAAAGCAGGGAACACAGAGTTAAGGGAGACTCTACTTCTACATTCCCCTAGATGTCATACTGGTATGACCGCCCCCCCTTACACAGATAGAAGGAACCACTTAAGCCGCCAGCCCATGACTTGATTGCAATGCAACCACTGTTTTGATGTTTTAAAAATAAAAGGGAGCATGGGCTCTCTCGGGTTGACCAGTAACCCTCAACTTCTGAGCGGCCTGGGGAGGCAAGGCCTTGATCCTGTCACCTCTCATAAGTGATCACTCACTCAGCCATTACCTGCACTGCATGCTCCTCCATCAGAAAAACATCTGTGAACATTATTTGACAAATTGATCGCTAAATGAGCCATTAGCTGAAGGGCCTTTCGGATTGCCTCTAGGAAGCCAGAATGGCAGCAGAAGAAAAATGCTTACACATGCAAAGCAGTGACTAGAGAAGGAGAAAGAATTCTTGAATCAGGGCTCATGGGAGGGGGAAGGGGCCAGTGTGGGAAAGCGGGAGGAGAGGTGGCAATAAACCATGTCCCACACCAAAACCCATCTTCTCGAAAGGAAGCTGTTTATTAGAAGCGATAGTAAATCTGCTTAATTCTCTCAATGCCTCAAGGGAGAAATCTAAGCCTTTGTGAACTGAAGGAGATAAAAAGTAGTCAGCGCTGTGCTTGTCAAGAACAGAAAGCTAGGAAAACTTTAGTCGTTTCACCATCCTGGCTTGCCAAGAGCCGACAGGTGTGTGGTTTACTATTGTTCTGACAGACAGCCAGATACCACAGTTTAGTATTCATCCCCTCCTCCAGTGTGTGGGAGAAAACAGCTGTCTCCCTGGCTAGGGGTGCAGGGAGTGGAGGGGAGTGGGGTGGAGAGAGAGAGAGAGAGAGAGAAGAGGGGGAGAGGGGTAGAGGGGGAAAGAGGGAGAGTGGGAGAGGGGGAGAGGGGGAGAGGGGGAGAGAGATGGAGGGTGGGAGTAGGGAGACAGATTTTTCTCCATTAGCATCAGTTGCAAGGCTTTGTTTGATTCATCACTGAGAACACGTGGTCCTGCTGCAAAATGCATGACACATGGGTATAGTTTCCTCCCAGGGGCTCCCAAAATAGCCTATAAACAATATACTGTAACTTAAAGGTAAATAAATGCAGAAAGATGCCTAGGCTAAATCATGTCAGACCAATAAGAAGTAATCACATACAACAGTCCTTAAGGAAATGCTTTTGATAAATCCTACAGGTTTCACGTTGCTGACAGATGTTTGCGATTTAAAAAAAATAATAATAATCACCTTTGAAAAAAGAAAGGTTATTTTGATCCAGAATGATGTGTTTCCCTGTCTTGCATGGAATGGAAACTATTTCAGTGCCAAATTCCCTTGAGATGAGAAGGAAAGGCCCACAGGGCTTAAAGAGTGCCAGATGCAGTAGCCGTAAGGCTTTTAGACTGTAGTACTGTTTCCTTTTGGGCCGAGGTATTAAAGGCTCATGGTAACAGGCTGATGCAGTGTCACCAGGTATACTCCCATGACAATTGATAAGAACCAGACATCTGTGCTGAATCCAAGGCTCTCTGGATTGAAAATGTGGTGAATACCAATAAAATGTATGCTGCTTATATTTACAAGGAAGAAAATGCATCCGTTACAACAACACGTGAAACCTGAGAAATGCTGGCTCTCTCCCAAAAGCCCAGATATTTTTCCAATAAAATAAGCAGTGAACTTCAAACAACTCTAAACTCATGACATAATGGTACAATCACATACATAACCCCTTAGGCTTACACTGTAACACACTAACCCAATCCTGTAATAATAACATAAGCCAGAGGGATTGAATTACCCACCAAAACAAGCCAATTTCAAGTTAAGAGCAGAGTGTCTTCCATCTGGGAGCCTATTTTTGGGGCAACAAAGTTTAATCCATTTACTTCCTTTACCAAACCGAGACATTATAATTCACATGCTTGATAAATATATTCTTATGGTTTCACATACTTTTTCTCCACGTTCCGTGACAGAGCTGAGGATGGTCCTTCCACCGTTCACACAGACAAGACTCAACCGGCTCTTTATAGCTTGCTTGTCAGGCCAATAAAGCACCAAGTGCGATGACAGAAAGGTGAAGGGGTGAGGGATGAGAAGCGACAATGAGCAAATCCTGTTTCTGTTGTTGAAATAAGTTTCTAGGCCCAAGATGGAGCCGCTCCTGCCCGAGGCGCCACATCAGCAAACCGAAGCTCAGATAACTTTCAGGTCCCTGTAACCGCTCCACTTGACCAGAAATGCAGTCTGTCCAGTCACCCAGTCCCCAAACGCCAAGCCAAACAAGGTTGACCATGTGACGAATCAGATACTTCTATTTGTCTTTTCTTTGTTCTTTATTCGTTATCCTACAATAAATCCCGCTCCATTTTGCAGTTCCCTGAAAGACTGTTCACTTCATACAGTGTTCACGTTTGTTTGTATCACCTAAATTGTCTTCCTTAATCAATTTTTTAACATTGCAAAATGCTTATTTATTCTAGGTCTCCCTTAAATCCTGGGGGGGGGGATTTCTTTTCTGACAGAAAAAGGAAAGAGAATCTTTCCACATAATGTCATCTCAGATGGAATTATTAGGGGTTTGGTTAATAGACTATAAATAATGAAAAAGAATAAACTGGGATACGTGCTAAATAAGCCATTGAATTGCATTTAATAACCTTTCAAATGAAAGCATTTACATGCTTTAAAACATTATCAGACACTCCTGCTTTTGACCAAGATGGAGTAATAGAGGCCAGATTTACCTCCTGTTAAAATTAAATACAAAATGGAGAATGGACTTGAGAATTTCCTGAGCAGACAGAACCACTTAAGCCATGTAATCAAAACTAAATCTTATTTCATGAGCATAAGCAGAACTTAGGTTATTTCTTGTAAATGCCTCTAACAATCATAAAAGAAACTTAAATCATCTTCCTAAAAACGACATGAGATCATCACTTTTAACCAATCCCCTGTCATCTGGAAACCCCAATCATTATAAGAGGTAAACAATGTCCTCATTTTTACTTTATAACCTACCCTGTAATTTCATGCCCTTGACCTTCAGTTCATATCACTCTTTGAATTTGAAGGCTCCCAGTTGGCAAACTGTTTTTATATGCACAATAAACTCTTACAAAATGCTATGTATTGATTTAGTGGTTTTAATTTAGCTATTTCTAGATTTTTGACAGTTTCTAGTGTGAGGACAGAGCCCCAGAGAGCAGTTTCCAGGCTCTCGGCCTCATGTGGAAAGGTGCTGGCTCGGGTAGTAGATGGCTGTCGGCTGTGGCTAGTTGACCTTCAGCTGTAGCCGGTTAGCCAACTGGCCACTGATATAACTGCTGCGGCTGCGTTGGAGAGGGGAGTCGGTCGGTTGGCAGAAAAGCGGACAACAGGTTGCATGTCGTGTGAATCCAGCCTCCAGTGAGACTATAGTGATATGACTCCCCTACCTATGGCTCCGTGAATGTTCCTTTTTGGACTAGCTACATCCTGCGTTCTAATGTGGGGAGCGGGAGCTGAGACCCCGCAGGCCGTCCCGCACAACCCTGGCATCAGAAGTGGGGTCCAAAGAAGACTCTCAAAAACTGTGAGGCTGGTGCCCAACCAGGTGCCAGTGGACACAGAAACTGTTGAGCTCACTGGTTTCTCACCAACTTCAGAGTTTGAGTGTCTCTTTTGGATCCGAGCTCTGCTTTCTTTGTATTTTGAGCTCACTGTCTTTAATGTGCATAACTGTATTTTGTTTGTTCACATTTCTTGGTAATTCACCCCATTCTTTTCCAAAGGGGAGAAAACGCACGATTCTCTGTATTTTCAAATAGCTGTTAAGAAACACGGCCCCTCTTATGGCAGAGTAGTATTCCGTTGTGTATGTATGCCACATCTTCTTTATTCTATCGAAGGACACTTTGGTTGTTTCCATGTCTTGGCCACCATAAAGAAATCTGCAATAAACAACGGAGCACATATATGTTTATGGATAAATGTTTTCAGATTTTTGGGATATATGCCCAGAAGAGGGATTGCGGGTCATATGGTAATTCTATTCTTAATTTTTGGAGGAACCTCCACACTGCCTTCCATAGAGGCTGCACCAATTTGCATTTGCATCAACAGTGTATGAGATCTGTCAATTAAGTTCGCAAACTTACCACCATGAACTTATACTGGCAGCTCTGTACAAACAACTCGGTAAGGTTTCATAACCTTAGTGTATCAGTGTGTCATAGCTGTGTTTGTGTTGATGTGTGGCAGTGCCTTGCTGAGTGGCGTTCATTATTGTTGTTGCGTGTTTTTGTGTGCTGTCACGAGAATGTCTGAGCTCGAATTAGAGCAATGAACAAACATTAAATTTCTTGTTAAATTTGGCAAGAGTGGAAGTGAAATCAGGGACGTGTTAGTCTAAGTTTATGGGGTTAATACCATTAAGAAAACAGCAGTGTACAAATGGATTAAACGTTTTTCTGAGTGGAGAGAATGTGTCACTGATGAAGAGAGGTCAGGGTGGCCAGTAATGAGTAGAACTGACAAATTCATCAAAATCGTCGGTTAACTATGAGAAGCATAGCAGACCAAGAAAACATCGATAGAGAAACAGTTAAGAAAATCTTAACCGAATATCTTGCCATGAGAAAGGTGTGTGCAAAAATGGTCCCCAAGGAGCTTACCAATGAACAAAAGCAAAGGAGAGTCAAAGTTTGCCAAGACCTTTTGGAGAGGCAAGATGATGTTTTGGGCCATGTTATCACTGGTGATGAAATATGGGTGTACCAATACAAAACAAATTGGTACCAATTTATACCAATACGAAACAAAGTATCAGTGTACAATGGAAGTCCATGACCAAAAAAGTTTCATCAGTCCAAATCAAGAATCAAAACGATGTTGCTAACCTTTTTTGATATCACAGGGATTATTCGTTATGACTTCGTACTCACTAGACAAACAGTTAACCAAGTTTACTATTTGGAAGTGCTGAAGAGGCTGTGTAAAAAAGTTAGATGACTTGAACTTTTCGCCAACAATTCATGGCTCTTGCATCACGACAATGCACCAGCTCACACGGCACTGTCTATGAGGGAGTTTTCAGCCAGTAAACAAATAACTGTATTGAAACACCCTCCTTACTCACCTGATCTGGCCCCCAATGACTTCTTTCTTTACCCAAAGATAAAGGAAATATTGAAAGGAAGACATTTTGATGACATTCAGAACATGGAGGGTAATATGACGACAGCTTTGATGGCCATTCCATAAAAAGATTTCCAAAATTGCTTTAAAGGGTGGACTAGGTGCTGGCGTCAGTGCATAGCTTCCCAAGGGGAGTCCTTCAACGGTGACCATAGTGATGTTCAGCAATGAAGTATGTAGCACTTTTTCTAGGATGAGTTCACGAACATAAGACCTTGTATGCCATAAGATGAAATAGTGCCATTTGTGACAACATGGATGGATCTTGAGATTATTATGCTAAGCAAAATAAGTCAGACAGAAAGTCGAGAATCAAATGACTTCAAATATGGGATATGAAACTGAAAGCAACAAAGGAACAAGACAAGCAAAGAAAAAAAAAGCTCATAGACATAGACAATAGTTTAGTGGTTACCAGAGGGTAAGAGGGGAGGGGAGTGGTAGATGAAGGTAAGTGGGGTCAAATATATGGTGATGGAAGGAGAACTGCCTCTGGGTGGTGAACACACAATGTGATATACAGATGATGTATTACAGAATTGTACCCTTGAAACCTATGCAATTTTACAAGCCTTGTCACCGCAATAAATTTTAATTAAAAAAGAAAGAAAGAAAGAAAGAAAGAAAGAAAGAAAGAAAGAAAGAAAGAAAGAAAGAAAGAAAGAAAGAAAGAAAGAAAGAAAGAAAGAAAGAAAGAAAGAAAGAAAGAAAGAAAGAAAGAAAGAAAGAAAGAAAGAAAGAAAGAAAGAAAGAAAGAAAGAAAGAAAGAAAGAAAGAAATTGGGCCCCTCATGATAAAATGTCTTAGGGAATCGAGAAGCAAAGATGGATTCCACCTGATCTAAAACTTTTTCTCCACCTTTCTGAAAAACTCCTGCTTCCTATATGTATACCCATTATGGACCAGGATCATGTGCCTTTTTGGAAAAATGGATACTTTTGGATAATTTGGAATAGTGACCACTTTGGGGAAACTTTAACTTAGATAAATCTACCTTGAGGGCACCCTGGAAGAGCTAAGATCTCAAACCTCTCAGAGACGATGGAACACATTCTTTGACTGGTATGCAGGGGTTTCTTAAAGACAAATGACCCAAAAAATAGTTTCTCCAAAAGAATCCTTACAGCATGCAGATAACCTTAACTTAGTCCATTTGCCAACAAAACACAATTTGGATGCAGATATTCTTTTGAGTTTTGTATTGTTTTTTATCTGTGACATGGCTAAATTTTTAAAACGAAAGGTATCAGATCTCTGTGTCTGTCTATATGTTTCTGTGTATCTGTGTGTATTCCTGAAACTCTCAGAAATATAGAAAGTAACCCGAATGTTTTTCAAGTTCACATGATCTGGGATAATCTTTGATAAATAAAAGCTAGCTTAAGTTTGTTGGTTTAATGAAAGCAGGCATAACTTAAAAATTAAACATAATGAAACATACAACTTTTTCTACTTGGGTTTACTAATCAAATAAGCCCATGCTATTTCCATATTATAAAATTTGTCAACAAGAAAACTAACAAAATGATGGTTAACTGTTTGATGTCTAATCTACGCATAATTGTTAAAAAGAAGTAATTTAAGTAGATGTAAATTAGATAAGTTTATACTAAGTTAAACCAAATAATGAATATTAATTGAATATCCAGACCATTTCTAAATAAGATAATACACTGAGACAACTGCTAAATAAGTTTATTTCCTGTGGCTTTTTAATTTTTACAAAGAGACAAAAGATATTGGGATCTATTAATAAATGTCTTTTACCACATTAAAAAATTGTACTATGAAAAATTCTTTAAAAATTATACATTTTATAATTATATATTTATAAATTTGTTAACCTACTATGGGATGCTAATATATGATAGACAGTATACAACTGCCTGCTTCCTAGTTTTCACTGGAAAGTAAAGGTTACTAAGAGCTATAATAAATAACCAATATGTAAAAATAAAATTATTAGAAACAATGAGTGAATTTTGTGTGCAAAATATGGGAAGAAAATTGGATATATGTTTTTTATAAGAAGAGTATGTAAGAAATGTAGGATGTGTTTTTGTTAAGGAAAAAGAGAGTAATGTTTTCTAAAAAAAAAAAGGTTTGGCTATTCTAGAATAAGAAAGGAAAAGAATAAGACAAAACTTGGATATGGAAAGTTGAAGGTTTATGGAAAATAAATTTTATGTTATGAGGTCAAAGCTGTCTACACAGGATTATTTCCATCAACCCACAAACATGCTCTGTGTCTCCCTCCTTCAAATATCCTCACTTGATTCCAACTGGGCCTCTGGCAACTGCCCCTTTTCTCTATTTCCCTTTATAGCCAATTTTTAAAGCTTTTCTAAGCTCATTGTCTCTACCTTCTCACCTCCTATTTAACTCATCTATGACTCCAATGACTCCACCCCTATCCTGACACTAGAATGCTCTAGTTGCCAACCTCAGTGAACTCTGTGTCACCGTCATACTCAACCTTCCCTGCTACATTTTCCCCTAGGACATCTCATTCAGTCCAGTATCTTACGTATCACCCCTATGCTCATAAGGACCAAATTTTATTTTCAGCCCAAACCTTTCTTCCCAAAAGTTGCTTATGTGAAACAGCAAATTTTACATGTCTACTTGATATCCAGCAAGTGTCTTAATTTTAACATGTTAAAAAAAGGAAAATTCTTGATTCCCCTGCCCCCAATTCTATTTTCCCTCAATTGTCTCCAGTTCAGCAAATGGTACCACATTCCCAAAACTGCTTAAACACCCTGTGGATAAACCCCGGGCTCATCACTTCTTTAACTGCTGTCATTTCTATTTCCGGAATCTATGTAGAATCCATTTGTTTCTTTCCTTCTCAGCTGCCCCCGTCCTTATTCCTGCTCAGACCATGACAATGGCTCTCTGACTTGTCTTCCGGCTTTCCCTATTGCCCCCACAATCTGTCTACAGTCCACATTGCAGACAGAAAGATCTTTTTAAAATAGAAATCACATTACACCAATCTTTACGTTTTTCAATGCTTCCCATTAACAGAATACATTACACTCTGAAATCCTTAACATGGCCTACGGGGCCCTGCACCATGTAGTTCCTGATTTCCTTTCCCATTTCAGCTTGGACCACTTGCCACATTTCATCACAATGTCCTTCTTTCTACTCACTGATCATAACAATCTCTACCCCCTGCTTTGCATCTGCCATTCCTTCTGCAGGGCGTGCTCTCCTAGGTCTTCTCTTAACTGGCTTCATGTTATATTTCATATCTCAGATCAAATGTCACCTATACAGAGACCACGTGTACCTAATGTGTGTGCTGTTTGATCCCTGAGATTCCTAAAGAGTGTGACCTATTTTCTGTAATTGAACTGGATGGTGTTGTGTTCAAGTGAACAGGCTAGAAAGAGACCACAGCAACGTTAATTGTTTAGAGAACCACTTCTCAACCCTGACTGCGCAAGAGATGCAGGATTCAACCAGACCAACTGAACAAGACTCTGGGAGGAAAGCATGGAAATCAGTCTCTTTACAAGGCAGTCCCCTACGTGGGTCAGTCTCACACGGCCAGCGTTGAGAGCAAGTTTAGCGAAGATCACTGTTTCTCTAGTTCTAACCCCTTCTGGCCAACTGCATGGTCTTCAGCCTCTGCATGTTAAAAATTACCTTAGAAATGCTTTTAAATGCCAGTTTCCAAATCCTATCTGGATAGTCGAACCAGAATCTCTGGAGATGATTCCCAGGCTTTGGTATTTTAAAAGCCTCTCAGATGATTCTAATATGCAGTCAGGGCTGAGAACCACTGGACAAAAGGTGACAATATTAGCGAAGCTGTCTTTGCTTAGGGATTGTTTGGGGCTGTTTCATCACATGTTTATCCTCTCTGAGCACGTGGGACATAGTAGGGAGAAGCATTCCGATCAACATCTGTGCTCATTCTGCAATGGAATCCTTTCTCTCAGCTTGAATCGAGGCAGATCTAACACCAGAGATCACTCATCATTGGCATTTGAAAGAAAAAAACTCGAACCTTACTTAGAGTCTCTCTACCATCTCAAGTTGAAGGTTCAGCAAAAGGTTCCGTGCTATCAACATCATTGTTTTGCTATGTTGGCTAAGTTATACAACAGCAAAGGGACTGTGTTAAGGGTGAAGGGTTGACTCAACAAGCCCAGCATGCTCAGGCCCTGCACATCCTGAGAACGGCCTGCGGTCAGGACTGGCCCTGGACTGGCTCCGGGAAGACGACCTCTGAGCCCTTGGCATACCCTGTCTGGTAAGAGTACATTCGTATGCCTGAGTCCTTGGACCCCCCTGTATCAGCTGACCAGGTGGTTTATGCTAAAATGTGATTTATAGGGAATACTTGCTTTTGGGTGCCTGATGGCCCAGGCCATGCTGTATCAGTTTGACCTCTGTGGGCCTGGAGACTGAATAGCTGAAGTCAGACACACCAGGGCCACAAAACTATGTGACTGACCCCAGTAACATACCTGGACACCAAGGCTCAGGGACTCTTCCTTGGTGGGCATCACTTCACGCGTGTGGTCATACCCCATTGCTGGGAGAATGGAACATGTGCCTGTGCATCTCCCCTGAAGGGAACATTTGGAAGCTGGTGCCTGGGTTCTCCTGGACTTCATCCAAGTGTTTTTTCCCTTTGCTGATTTTGATCTGTATCTCTTCTGTGTAATACACCATAACTGTGCGTATAAAAGCCTTTCTGAGTCCCGGGAGTCCTAGTGAATCATCAAGCCTGAGGCTGGTGGTCCTGAGACCACTGACATCTCAAAGCCATCTCTTCATTTCAACCAGGTGGCCTGCCAAAAGTTTGTTCTTTAATGGGTTATTCATTACTTAGAAAATACTTTACGCAGAGAAATAACGGTATAGAGCTGTTGGCTTCTCAGTGGCTAAAAACAAAACAAAACAAAACACCACTTAAATCATCATGAAGTAGAAGTTACTTTAACACACACTTATTTTTTGAATGGACCCATTTGGCCTATTACCACTGCGTACTCCTCCTTGTGTTCCTATAAGCCTTAAACTTAGTTCCCTAAAAATATATTTTGGCTACTCCAGGAGTTAACAAAGCAACATTGGCGAACTGCTCTGGGATCCTAAGCTTTGTTTTTTTGGGATTTTTTTTTAAAAAAATCTTATATACAACTTGATCTCATTGGGAAAACACATTCTGTAACAGAGAAAAGAATACAACAAGTCAAGGAGCTCTTACCTCCACTCACCTCCTCCCACTATAAATCTAGTAACTACGAGCCACCCGGCACCCATCAAAAAGGAACTATCTCCCTTTTGGAGAATATTGGGATGCCAACCACAGAGGTGGCTGACCACCACGCATTAGCCTGCCCAGCAGCAAAGAAAATCAGTGAGCCAGACAGAAGTGTTTCTCCACATCTTCCTTCTTCTTCACACCTCTATAACATACTTCTTTCTCCCAGTTCTGGATGGGCCTACGTCAGTCATTTTTAGGTACAGTCATTTTATATGCAGGTCAGATATTTGAAACTCAGATTTACATTGAAATGCATCTCAAGCTAAACTCAATTTCAAACTACGAAGGGTGTCAAAAAAATGTCTACACATTTTAAGAGAGGAAAAAAACTAGTGAAATTGTCATACTCAATATATGCCAATAACAAAAGATGAATACAAGTCACGTTTGACTTCTGCAAGTAAAAGTGGTGCTCTGAGTGCTTACCATCAGCGTCCAGACAGTTCTGATTACGGCGAACTACTGCTTGAGCAACGTTGACCAAAGTGCCCACTTGTATACATTTTTTTGGCACCCCCTGGTATACAGTACACGTAAATTTTCTCTGAGGGTTTTCTTGTGATTAATTCATAATACTGAAGAAAATCGGCATTCATGTCCAGCTTTGGAGGCATATATAAAGCTCTTGTGAATATTCAAAATGTCAACTTCTGGTTTCCCCTTTATCCTCTCCCAATTCATCACTTGAGACCCCCAAGGGTTCATATCCTAGTCAACTAAAGATATTTTTCCCATATCTACCTAAGAACCACTCATTACTCCATTATCATTTGATGGAAACAGAGATTGGATTGATGAGCTCTGAAGATGGAAGAAGAGACCTTAAGCCAAGGAACAGAGGCTGTTACCCAAAGCTGAAAATGGCAAGGAAAACTATCCTCCCCTCAGAGCCTCCAGATGGAACCAGTCCTGCAGATACTTTTGACATTAGCCCATTGAAACTGGTTTCAGACTTCTGACTTTCCAAACCTTAAGAGAATAAATTTATGGTGTTGTAAGCCACTAAGTTTATGGTAATTTGTTATAGCAACAATAGAAAAGTAATATACCATACTTATGGACCCACAGGTTCCTCTCTGTGAAAATTCTGTTGGGGGAGGGGACTCCCCTGCAAATACATAGATTAGCACAGCCTTCCTTTCTGAGGACTTATTTTAAATTAGAGATAAAATATCACAGGAAGGAAAATAATAGCATTTGGTAAAATTTTTAAATTATAACATCCTAAAAATATTTGTCATGGCTAGAGACACTCTTTGCAGGGCAATTGGCCTTTAAATAGAGAAAATAATGATCCAAGTTTCAGATTCCTGCATTAGAGTTTATTACATGCAATGTCTGGGTTATATTAAACTCCTGGAAATCAGGGTTTATAATGGAATGGCTGACAGACCCTTAACTTTAATAGCCTTTCCAAGTACTGCAATAGTAAGCATTACTTTTTAATGTCATAAAATGATGGTTAAAACACTACAGAATTTTCTCAAGACAGATAAGCAGGTGTTCAAGAGAGCAGAACTATTTAAACTTCATTGATTTATGGTCTATCTTATATTGAAGACCGAAAGTTTTATTGAATTCTCACAGTAGATACTCTGAACTTAATTTTCCAAAATAGTAGGCTATTTCAGCTTTCTCCATATATATTAATTTCTTCATTTTAACACTAGTGCTTCTGTATATTTAAAATTACTAGGCATAATGAAATGGAAGCCATAGCTAAAATTGTAAGTTATTGTATGTTTTCTTTTTATTGGTTGACTTTTCAAAGGACATTTTGTGTGATAAAACCCAATGCGTAGCTACTAAATGATATAACCTAAGAATACAAGTTCCAAACTAATTGTTTAAGCGGTACGACATTTCTGTCACTCTTTAGAATTGTGACTATGACAGAACTTCTTATTCAGTATGAAAGAATATCACACCATTTATCATTTGCTCTTTCAGCCCACCCTTAACCCAATACCTCCAATCTTCACGCTGCCTGACTGAAAGTAGAGTGGCCATCAGAAAAGCCCCAATACGCTATCAAACATTTTATATGATCTGTTAGCATTTGCTTCTGGTTTACATAAAAATCAATACTCTTATAACTGTAAGACCCAACCCTAATGATTTAGTGAAACTGATATTTACTGTGGAATAAAATAGAAATACCATTAGCTCTGAAAACCAAATAACATTAGAGAAAGCTAGAAGCAAAATAATTACCATTATTTAGATATATGGATACCAAAGCATCTGATATCTCAACTTATCTTTAGTACTGACTGTAATAGTAATAAATTCCTCTTGTGAGAGGAATGGTTTGAGGGTGAGTCAGGTATTGTATGAATAGACACACCGCTTACAAAGTGCATTAACTCTTTTGCTTTTCTCTCTACGTTCCCAGGCTCTGACAACAAAAGGAGTCAAACCTAGAAAATAAAAGAGGGTTAGAACCATACTGAGAATAAAATGGCAACACATGATCAAAAAATGAAAACCTTAGCCAGTAGCAGTTCACAGAGCCTTAGAGCACACTAAGTTAAATCAGTGTATCTGAATAACTTCTACCCATGTGAACCATTTTGTTACAACCCAAGAAAAATACCAAAGACATGTCCCTTTAAAAACAGATATCAATATAAAGTAGTTTAAAAATGATGGGTCCAATACCATGGTATACTTTGATACTCTTTTGGTAAATACTGTTTAGTCAAAATTGCTGTGCTTCATTGAAATGTCCCATGGTTCATTCGATTCCAAATACCAAGCAATTAGACTGAAAGGGAAGCCTCGGTTTTTGAATAAATAAGAGACGTTGCACAAAACTGTATTGCTTTTTCTTGGTCAGATCTGTAAAACATAAAGATTGTTCATTTATACACAGTATTACTTTCATTGTTTATAAGATGGCATTTCTGGTTTGTTTAAAAACATCATTCAGGACCGGCCCAGTGGCTCAGGTGTTTAGAGCTCCATGCTCCTAACAGCGAAGGCTCCCAGTTCGATTCCCCCATGGGCCAGTGGGCTCTCAACCACAAGGTTGCCAGTTCAATTCCTCGAGTCCCGCAAGGGATGGTGGGCTGCACCCCCTGCAACTAGTGACAGGAACTGGACCTGGAGTTGAGCTGCGCCCTCCACAAATAAGACTGAAAGGACAACAACTTGAAGCTGAACGGCACCCTCCACAACTAAGATTGAAAAAAAAAAATCATTCAACCAGGAGCATAATCAAACTGAACTTTTCTCCCATAAAAATAGCCAGTTATTTGACCAAATTCGCCTGAGCTTATTTTCCCATCTGTTTTGTTAAGTAAATGTATGCTTGTGGAGCAATGAGAAGAAAAAGGGTAGAGATGCTGGGATTCCAATCCTTTGAGTCCTCATCTTCTGTTACTGGAAAACTGCAGGAGGCCAATATCATTTTGCTACATAACAATAGGCCCTGTGACCTGACTTAAGTTATAACAACCCTTTCCACCTTAACACCCCTCTTCTACCGGCAATTTCTATATTCAACTTTTTAAAAATAATCCTACAGGTTCAAAATTGGGACCGGATACTGGTTGACAATAGGGAGTTTTCTAACTTAGTGTGAACCTCCAACATGCCATTCCTCTCAAGTGAACTTTCAGACTTTGCCCATGCTAAGTCTTATTTTTTTTTAACATTAATGTCGAGTTATTAGGGATGCCAAAAGGGCTGGCTTACCTTTTTGTCTTGAAAATATATAGGAAAAAATAATAAATAGCCACATTTGGAATTTTTTTTTATTTGAAGAAGTCAGGTAATTATGTGATAATTCTAAACTTAAATACTAAAATTATGCGCATAGCTTTTTAAAGCTTCTAATGTATTAATGAAAGCAAAGTTTAAGAGCAAGTATGCAAGAAGGATGACTTGCTTTTTTGGTATACTTACCTAATATTTTTAAGATAGCTAGCTAAATAGGTAGGTAGATAGATAGATAGATAGATAGATAGATAGATAGATAGATAGATAGATAGATAAATAGAAATATAGGTATATAAATACTGTTATAAACTGTGGTTGTCACTTGAATCAATTGCCTGAGAAAGACTATAGTATTCCTTAAGAGAGACAACTATTTTTTTGTTTGTTTTTTCAGCACACTACCTTAACAGCCTGTTAGCATCTGAAGTATGTTCTATAGACAGAAGAAGTTTAGAAAAGGAAGATTTAAATTACTCTGTGTAACGAAGTAATAGAGAATCTGGAGTCATCCACCAGTGCTTTGAGAAAGGAATTGGAACCCTGAAAGAGGAAACCAGAAGAAATGTCAAGAAGGAGGGAAGCCCATAACATGGCAGATTACATAGAGGGGCATCATCTTCCAGGAAGTGTAGGTATATTTCCGAGAATAATGTTACAATTAAGAGATGTTTCCCATCTATGTGGCATGGCCTTGCTACTATTCCCTAAACCTTTAGCAAAAGCCTATTTTAAGTATGGACACTGGTAAAGCGAGCTGAGGCCCAGGAGGAGCAGAAGTGATAGATCCAGAAGAGAGCAGAAAAAGTAACAGAGTAAACAAATGAAGAACAGATGGGAGACAATCCTCCATGTCCCACATGGACCACAGGAAGCTGACTCCTGCAGGGGTTGCCAGTAGGCGAAGGAGCGGTTATATCCTGCCATCCAGAGCTAAGGTCACTTAGTCAGCAGACATGTCAGTTATGTTTGGGGAAAAGAGGGTGTGGGGACAGAGCCCCAAAAAGCAGTTTCCAGGCTCTCGGCCTCACATAGAAAGGTGCTGGCTCAGGTAGTAAATGGCCATCGACTGTGATCAAATGGCCATCAGCTGTGGCTAGTTGGCCGTCAGCTGTAACCAGTGAGCCATTAGCCATGAATATAACTGCCGTGGCTAGGCTAGCAAAAAAAGGGGGAGCTAGCAAGAAGATGGTGGCTGAGCCTGCAAGCGGCACAGTGAGGGTTGAGAATTGTGTGGCTCCTGGTTCCTGTGTCTCCAACCCAGCCGCCAGTGAGAGTATAGTGGTGTGACTCCCCTACCTATGGCTCCGTGGGTGTTCCTTTTTGGCCTCACCATGTCCTGCGTTCTTGTGTGGGGAGCGGGACCAGAGACCCCGCCTGACACCCTGCATGACAGCGGGTCCCTGTCAGAACGTAAGCTATGCCTTCCCCTGGAACTGAGAAATGTCTGCAGTGTCTGGAAAACTGGGAATGCAGGCATGAAAGAAATCAATCTATTTGAGGAGCTAGTGTGCTCCTTCTTGTCAGCATATAAACATGCTCATACCTCTACCAGCCTACACACACACACACACACACACACACACACACACATACACACAAACACACATACCCACAACACTCAATCTGGACTTTAATCACCATATTGTTTTGTTCTTTTTCACCACAGTCCTATATTTTAGAAGAGTTGTCTACAAAAGCTATCTCCACTTTCTCACCTCACATCCTCTTTTTAATCCTCAGCAGTCCGCTTCCATTATCATTACTTCTCTCAAATTGATTTTAATAAGTTCACAAAATGACCACCTTATAAATTCTATAGTCAGTGAATGCAATTTACTCATTGTCTATTTTCACATAAAGACAAAGATTCTAACACTTAATTTTGAAAATAAAAGTGTTACTGATCAGTGGTTCCATTTAACAAGTAAAGACAATTTCTTATTTACATAGCGGGTTTCTTCTTGTGAAAATGAACAGGCACTTTTTCATCCTTATTTACTTGCCCTCTCTGCTGCATTAGATACTCATGATCCCCCTATCCTATTTTGAAACTCTCTCCTCAACTTCCTCTTAGGATTTTGGCCTCTTCTTTTCAATTTCATAAGCCCCCTTTCTACTGTGCAGCTCTTAAATAATGCTGTCCAAGTAAGAGGGAGTACAATGCACTGTGAACTCTGAGTCTTGCAAGAGGCTCAGCGTGAGTAGTTATGGAAGGTGAGATAGGACATAGTGATAGATCAGCTGGATAGGTTACCAGGGGTCAGATCATGAAAGGTCTTACAAACGAGAGAAAGATGCTCCGGTTTTACCTGGAGATCAATGGGCAGTCATTGAAATGGACAATGATAAGTTTGGAATGATATAATGAGATTTTTCATTTTAGAAGAGCACTCGGGAGAAAGAACTGAGTACATAAAGCCTGGTAGCAGGAAGATCAGGAAAAGAGATGTTGAAATAATTCAAATGGGTAAGTATACTGATCAGAATGTAGACACATCCTGCAGGAAATGGAGACAAAAGAAGGGGACAGATTTGAGAGATAGTCTGGACACTGAATTGACAGAACTGGATGACTGATTGAATGAAGATAAGAGTTAGATAAGAGTTCAGAATGACACCCAGTTTCCTGGCTGGAATAGCCAAGTGGGTGGTCAGGACATTCACTGAGGTATCATATTTGGGAGGAAGAGGAAGGGAAGGAGAGTGGGAGAGGTGGGTTCATGATTAATTAAGTCTGGGCTTGTTAAGTTTAAGGTCACTCCACCCAAGGGGAAACGTCCAGTATGCAATTAGATATATGCCTCAGAGTCTCAGGAGAGAGGTTTGGACTGAGATATAATTTTGGAAATCATGAGTGTATAGAAAATAATTGGAAAATGTTTGATCATTGAGTCCCTCCTTTTCCGTACTTACCTCCTTCACATCGAACTATAAGAACATAACCATGGACTGAACAACTAGCTGGACTGAAGACTTGAACACTCGATGATGAGTGAATAAAAGAGACCCAACTGGAGCTTCAGCAGCTCGATCTGGGCTAAGTTGTTGATGTCTTCTACATGGACATGTAAATATTAAAAAAGCGAAGGACCAGGATGAGCAAACAGAACGAGTGACCTCAGAAGAAGCAAAGACAATTCACAGTACAAAAGACAATTGTTTCAAAACTCTCATTGATAACATCAGGAATTTGAGAGACTATTATAGCCATTACAAATAAAATAAAAGCAGAAGTTTCTATGATAGGAACTATCAGAGAACAAGAAAATATTCCTCAAAATTAAAAATATTAGTATCAAAATTAAAAATTCACCAGAAGTTCTGGGAGAAAAAATTGAGTCAATGCCTCAGAATGTGGAATAAAAATGCAAAAATGGGATATATGAGGAAAAGCAGTTAGAAGACATAGGATCAACTCAGGAGGTCCAACATCCAATTAATTTACTCAAACTGCACTCAGATGCTTAGAGCAGCTTCTTTATTTCTTGATTGACAATCTGATCATCTTCATGCATCCCCACCTAATCAGATGCAAAAAACCTGTATTTTAGTCAAATCAGTAAATTCAATCCAATGCAATAATTTCAAAACTCCTTTGGTGAAATTCCATCCTTTTGATTTCCTTTTATTATTCAACTACATACTGCCCATCTCTGCAGGTACACACATCACACATGTAAACATATGGTGACAGAAGGAGATCTGGCTGGTGAACACAATGCAATATACAGAGGATGTATTATAAAATTGTTTCTCTCTCTCTCTCTCCTTTGAGGTTCATAATTTGAAATTTGAAATTTCTCTGTGACTTCAAAACAGACTTCTTGCATAGCCAATGAGAAGGGTGGGTTTAGGGAATTGAGATTATTAGTAATATTCATAGGATGCATATAGAGGTGCTTTCAGAGTGTAGTCAAGCTCCAAAATTAGTCACTAGATTTCCTGGCAAATTATCAGCTCGCTAGAGGCTAGAGTCCTGATCCCAGGACAGAAGTAGGACCTTATTCAATCATTATTCACAGAAAAGAGGGGTAGATGCTTTAACAGCACTAATGAAAGGCTTTTCCATACCGTATTTAGTCTCAAAACTGTTGCGTCGAGCGCAACACGGGCAGTGAGAGAACGGCCAACGGTTAAGAAAGAAACAGAAATCAAGAAAGTTTTGAAACAGGGTCCAAGGGTCTCACAGCCTCAAAGGACTGAGAGCCCCGAATCGGGCAACCTGTGGCTTTTATTGACGCACATAACAGGGAAGTAGCATTGTTTTTTCTAGGGTCTGTGAGTCTCATACACCATACCAGAAAACTGGTTCAAACCAATCACCCTTGCCTGTCGGAAGTCCCATGATGTATAAATAATTATTGTTTGTACCTCCCCAGGGGACAAAACCTTTATGTTGAAAACTTACTGAGATGGAGAACTGATGTTATCACATCTAGAATCACTTCCCAAGCAGGTTGTGGGAAGGAATACAGCCACAGAGGCAGAAGCTCTCCTTAGACGGGGGAAGGTGGGGGTCTATGCCCACCTCTATCAACCCCGTGAATTCTCCTGGTGGTCCCCACACGACTGTGCCTGTCTTAGTTCGTTCCTTTCTTGAGGAATCTTACCCATCATTGGCTTGCCAGCCATCCTTTGGGGCCAAACAAGGAGATGGCATAAAGGTGAAGCAATGTCTCTGAAAGGAATAGTCGCACAGACTCTTCTTTCTTTATAGGGGTAGGTCTGAGGGGACAGACGGGCAGGCAGCTGTGTGACAACAAAAACAATACTTGGCCAAGTGACTTTTTTGTAACTGCTAGTACAGTATTTCTTAGTTTTATAGGCCATTCCAATCACTTTTTTTTTTTTGCCAGTTTGTGGATTAATGACTGTGTATGATGTTTAATAGCTATCCCAAACAATCAGGATAGCTGGCAAAAACTTTAGAATAATTTAGATGCCTTGAAATCTCTGACATATAAAAATATCAGTTCACCCAACTCTTGACAGCAAATCAAGTAAGACTGTTGTTTTTATCAGTGAAATCCCTTGGTTCCTTCCAACCTCTGCCTCCCTGGTTCTGCATAAAGTATTCTTTAAAATGTGTAAATTATTACCAAAGGATATTATGAAGAAATGAGAAGAGTAACAACTGCAGGCTCTTATGCTCTGCGGTGTACATGAACCTACCCATTACTGAATTAAGTATGGTGTCTTTTCACCTTCCTCGAACAGTTCTGTAAAAAGCTGCCTCTTCTTCAGAGAGGAAAATCCAGTTCAGAACAATGACATTTGCTGATCAATACGTGGGTTAAAAACAAAAAAGAAAAATCAGAGACTTAAAATATAAGAACTCAATAAGCTGAAGCCTAAAATATAGAATCATCTAAACATACGAATACTAATTCTTATTAAAATCCACTATGTCTAAAAATTTGACCTGAATCAGGGACATGGTTATAATTTCCTGAGCATTTGTCTTGAAAACTAATTAGGAAATCTGGAGAAACTACTTGGTATTCCTAACATGTGCCAGAAGACTTTGTGTTAGTTCTTTCCCTCCCAACCTCCCATTTGGAAGCAATCCAGAATCTAACAATCAGACAAGCTTGAGTCACCAAGATTCAATTTCTCAATGTATATCACTCAGTGAGAATGTGAGAACAATAATTTGGTGTATTGGGTGAGAGACAAAAGTAAGAAAAGGTATTTTATTACAATGCCTATAATACAGCTCTCCATCAAGAGTACATTCAGCTCTTTATAAAACAAATGTGTTGTTTCTTTGCTTTTATACACAGATACTCTTTAAACATGCAAGAGAAACCACACAGAGTGAGTAACTAGAAATCAATCATGTCAACATTATTATGCTCTGCTTACTTCTAAACCATGGGCTGGAATTCAGCTAACCTAAACTTTACTGAATGTTCACTGTAAGAGCTGGCAATATGAATTAAAAAAAGAAAAAGAAAAAAAGAACTCCAAGAGTAATGAAAATGAAAATATAGCCCATGACATTGATCTAAGTTTTGACAGACATTTCTGGTCAGCATAACATATGAGCTCAGGAATGAAGTTCCAGCCATGTACCTTTCAGAAAAGACTTCCTCTATAAATAAAGTCGTTATAGAAAATGACTAGCAGTATCATACCGTAAGCATCTTGGACAATAATAAATTGAACATTAATGGAAACTGACTATTCCTTACACATCCCCATGAGCTAATAGACTAAACATCCAAGGCATCTGGAATTACTTGCTCTGTTATGGGCTGTCATGCTGTTTATCATCCCAGGACCTATTTGATGTGGCCGGTGCTCTTAAAAGCCCCAGTAATTCTGATGCAGAACTCAAACTCTGTTTTGAGTAGCAGCAGCATTTGTTGATCATCAGAACAGGTGGAAAGAGAAAGGGGTTGACGAGAACTCCTTATCACGCTCCACTAATATGCACAGAAGAGAAGAATGGGACCGCTGCATTATTTTTAAATTGTGTCTGGCCAGCGTGTCAGCATTGATTGAAGAATCCAGTGGCAGAGAAAAGAGTCATGTCTGCATTCAGAGATGAAGAGGCAGTTATCCACTCTATTTCTTGTCAACTGGTTAGATCAGTCTCTCATTTTTAGAACAAATAATAATAAAAATCATGAGTATCTTGTGGGACTTCTAAAGAAAATGTCGCTTCCATTCCCCAACAAACAAAAAAAAACACAAAAAACAAAAACAAAACAAAAACGAATAGCCTTTCAACCCTTCATGTAGAAAGGCAATCTGATGTGAAAATGTTTTCTCCTCAGTGATGGAATGTGCAGTCATGCCCCAGCAACCCGGTGCTGAATATCAACTTGCCTGTTCTTGGAAGAAACAGCTCTGGGGTTGGACAGAGCACAGCGTTAGAAAGAGAGGCACTTCAATACAGGAGGGGAGGCTGTGCACTCTATTTCAGAAGATGGAGGTTTATCTCTCAATGTGGGGCTTTGATGTTATTCATATGCTAACAATATCACCATTTCCTCGCAGCACTCAATACACAGGGAATAAAAGACATCATTTGCTGACATGGGGCTCAACGGTTTCCATCCAGCATACTGATCAGCAATCTGCATTCAGCTTCCACAGCTAAGCCACCACATAACCTTTAAATTGTTCTTTTCACACGTTAAAATTCCGGTCAAAATAATTTACCGTTTTATAGAATAAAATGATGAAACAAAGAACTCTAACTGTATTTTCCCTCTGCTCCTAAAATGTAGCTTCAGTGCCCCGAGGGCTGCTTTCATCTCCTCTAAGTGCTGGCATATGATGTGATTGTTAACATAGCTGGCCACCAGATGAAGTGAATTATCTAAACTGCCAAAGTTCCCACTTTCTTTCCAATTTAAACATCAATTTAACACAGAAACTGAAGGGTATTATGAAAGCTTTAATATGAACCATTTCAGACAGGAGGGGGGGAAAAAAACACTGGAAGGTTTTTTTTCAAACAGCCAAACAAATACGCGATTTTTGAACCTGAAGATGAGTGAGGAAAAGGAACAGAAAAGCAGAGCACACACGGCACACACTTCAACCGACAGCAATGGAGAAGGACCTCTTTGTCTTAAATAGACACGCTTTTCAGAACAGGGGAGAACCAAAGAAAATAACCTGGACGAACTTGTTAGGTCATTAACTAAATACAGAGATCAACAGCAAATAGAAGACTTCTGATAAATTTAATTAAAAAAACCAAAACATGTCAAAATGCATATCATCAACATGGATAACCTGTAATGTTTTTAATGGTCTTCTATAGATTACTAGGGTCCTTTGCATTATACAACTTGCTTTTCTCATGGAAATGTTTTGCTCCATTTGGATCACTGGCTGTTAACAGAATGTGCCAGCTACGTCCTGCATATCTCTTTGAAAATGAGACCACTTCTTAGGTAATTCATAACAATAAAAACCGATGTTTTTACACACAAAATACAGTACTTCCTAGGATCATCCACATAAATCAAGAAAGCATACAAGTTTAAATCAAAAGGATACGAATTATCATCAATCTTTCATCTTAATTTTAAGTCTTCATGATATAAATGGCATTAATATGCAAAATATGTAAAGAACTATATTCACAATTATAAAAATTTGCCCTTATCCGAATATAAGATTTAAAGAGTAGAAATAAGATTTGAAGAGTCCTATTCATAACATACTAGTTAAACACATACGATTTTGCTAGCCAAAAACACTCCCAAAAGTTAACAACATTATTACAGATTTTCCTCTTAAAAAAATAGTATCCTCTACAGTCAATTAATTCTCTAAATAAGTAAATAAACTTAGCCCTTTTACTATACAGAACTGCTCTAATCACCATTTCCATCTTAAAAGTAAAACTTGGGAAAGTGCAAGACTATGAAATATATGTGCATTAACTGTACAAAGCATTAATTATACTCTATGTGGAAGTAAAAGGGATATCACCATATAAGGATTGCATGGCTCTTCCCATATGGAATGCACAGGGAATATTATTGACAAATTCAGAACAACCATATGCAATGCTCACTGGCACTTCCAAATATAAACTACAAATACAGTATGTAATACATTTACAGCATGTTGCATACCAAATGATCAAGCAATTTACTAAAGATTAGCATTTCAGAAACAAATAACACTTACAAATACCATATGCACCAGTTAATGATTTATTTTTTGCATTGATAATACTCATCAGATTGGTCTCACGTTAAAAACAAGTTTTCAGAGAATTTTTCTGGCCCGGCTCTCTTTGTAGTAAATGGAAGGAAAATTACAGAACCATCTTGCCAAAAGGGACCTTAGAGATCATGCAGTGTTTTTTCAATGGAAAAAAAATGTAGCCCCAAATTAAGTTGCTTGACCGAGATTACAAATTCTATTAGGTCTCCTGGTTCTCAGGCCAGGCCCCAAATTCAAGCTCTCCTAATTATATCATGTTTACTCAACACACACACATACTTTTAAATCTTCATAGGCTCATCTGATGCACAGCACTATCCGCAGAAACACCCAACTCTGGGGTCTGCTCCATTCCCAGGGTGAGTTCATGAAGAACGATTCACACTTGCGTTGACCTTGATGGGAAAACAGACCTGGCTCCATGAAAGTCATAACAGAGCCTAAAAGTGTGGAATCCTGAAATGGGCTCTACAGAGAATGGCTTAAACAGGAAGTTTTGATCTTCCTCCAGAGCGCTTTAAGAAACACACCCAACATATGTCAAAGCCTCTGCCGCCCTGCGTCGGCCATAACTGGAAGGCGAAGAGAAAAAGCCTGAAAATTACAGCAGAATACGTAATACGCGGCTCTCAACTGTACTCTTCAGCATTCTGTATCATTCCACGCCTCCTCCCTCTGTAGCCCTTCTCCTCCCAGCATAACAGAGAAGCGCCTCCTCCCACCAGACCCTGCCATTCCTGAGAAGTGTTAAACCAAATTACTCAAGTGAACTTCCAGACAGATACCCAGATATAAAATATCAAGTTTAAGGAAATCGAACCAATCACTCAACATGTACTTTATTGTTTCCCAGTAGAACCTTGGGAACTTTCTTAATACTAAAATTTCAAACATCCAGACAGCTTCTTAGTAAATTCAAATAGTGCAATAACTGTTTTGATCTGAACAGCATCTTTTCTCATTTCAAAGCAAACACAGCTCCAGCCTAGAACATTCACTCAAACAGGATTAATAGGAATTCAGTGTGTTCCTACTGAACGCACTTGAACAATCCTGCCAGAAAGACCCCAGTGTGGATTTAGGGGGCGCGGGGTGGGGGTAAGGGGTGGGGCAAAAGTTAATTTCTAAAATATTATCAAACAGACCATTTTTATGTCAATCACAGGAACACTTGGTCTTCTATGGATTGCAGAAATCAGGGAGCCCTTAGAAGGCTTAAGAGGACTTGTTATTAAGTTTTAAAATCATTCCCTAACCATCGAATTTAATAATTTAATATCCAGCACTGTTCTTAAGGTCTGAGCACTGTCATTAAGCAGACATATAAAGGACTCTGCTCCCAGATTAATCACTCTAATTTCTTTCCTGCCTCAGTGACCCCCACTCTTCCATCGATCCAATTATAGTGGAAATTACCCTCTGTTATTTTAACTTCAATAAGACTTATTTTAAAATAGATGAAATGAAGTACACAGAAATATCTTTATGAACCAAGGTATTTACTAGCCATGTTGTCTTTTATTGTCAGTTTCCTAAAAAAAAGAAAAAAAAATCCGTAAGCCTGGGGGTATAGTGATTATAGGACTAAAATATGTACCCACCTTATTCACTAATACGTGTAAGAGCTATCCAAACCAAATATACCTGATCAGTAATGAGACACTGATCAGCTCGTATAACAGTGACATTGCTAAAAAGCACTACAGTCTAGACTCCGAGTTTTCATTCACCAGTTATAGCTCTTACGTGTCTTTTTGACATTGTAAATGGTCAGTCCCACCTTGGATATTTTTTTCACCCACCACAAAAGCCCATCACAAGCATTGAGTGTATTTCTGGTGGGTGATCTAAAGAAAGGACACACACACACACACACACACACACACAGTTAAGAGGAATTGGAACCACAGGAAATTCTGAGCATACAGTGTGAACCCGAGTTAGCTACTTTTGTCTTTAATTCCTGACAAGCAACAGAGACAGTGCGGAGGAAGGAGTAGAAAAGAAAAGCAGTTGAAAAGGTGGCAGTACAGTGAGGGGGAAAAAGAAGAGGCATGAAGTGATATCAGTGCACTGCTCTAGAAATTAATTCAGAAGCAAGAGATCATTATGGAGTAGAGTGAAAGAAGAAAGTAGCTTGAACTCATTTAGATAAACACGGACTAAATGTGAAACAAAGTGCCAAAGTCAGCAGTGAAATGGGTGGAAATCAATTCAACAAGAGTATTTTGCAGAGTCTGACATCAAGCTAAGCAGAGGCAGCAAAGGAGCCTTTCTCCTCACTTCTGCCTTTGTCTGCTAGCAGACCTTGAAGTCTGGTCTGGTTCCAACAGAGCCCTGGAGAGAGAGGATGGATGCTGGGAGGAGGGTAGGCATCAGAGCTAGATTTGGAATCCTGTTCAGTTCCAAACTAACCAGGAGAACTTAGGTAACTAATTTAGTACCATCCTCATTTTCCTCATTTGTAAAATGGAGTTCAATATGGTACGTTCATCATAGGTTCATTGTTTTATATTTTCACAAGATAATGTAAAGAATATTTAGCTCATTAGCAGCAGTAACAGTTTATTCAATAAACAATAGACATTATTTTGTTATTATTATTACATCCATGGAATCAGAATCAGAATAATAATCGCTTACACTTACGGAATTTACCCTGGGACAGGCAGAGTACTTTATACAGACCAACTCACGTGATCCTTGCAACGACTTTTTCATGGATAAGGGCTGAGGCACGGACAGGTTAAGTAAGTTTCAAGAATTTGAACCTCGTACAGTTTAGCTCCAGAGTCCATGCTCTAAAATTTATGCTCTATCATCAAAAGGGTCCTTGGAGCAAATCTTTCCAACTTTTGCATTTTACAGATGAGAAAACTGAGGCTTACAATGGTGATGTCATTATTTTATATCACACAGCCAGTCAGGACAACCAGACCCTTGTAGGAATTTGAGAGCTTGTTTTCATCGGAAACACTCCCCAACCCCCAGGGCCTGCCCCACAAGTTGAAATGCTTGTCACATTCTATCCAGGCACTTTCCTCTACAGAAAATACAAGGCATCACGTTATTTATTTACATCAGAGTCATAGTGGGGAAGCCATCTTTGTAACAAAACTTGATAAATTTGCAACTGATGGTATTTGTTTCTAAGAAGACTGTAAAAGAATAAGAAGAGAGGAGGCGAATGAACTTGTATTAAGTAATCGCTATGCGTGGCATTCTATGCACTGTGAAAAGTAACAAGCAACCTCTGATCCAGACGGATATGGGATAAGTTCTGTGGCCAGAAGAGTCTAATAAGAGTAAGAATAAGGTTCTTAGTCTAGAGACCATAAATAAAACACACACCATTGTATTGTTTAGTAATATTTAATTGGCTTGGAGAAGCTAAGATGAGCATTGATACTGAAGGAGAAATCTGATTATCACAGCTTTTGGAATTCACTCGAAATTAGTTGGTCTTCACTGATTTGGTAGGTGATGAATAGTGAGCGTGCTTGTTATGAAGGCGAGTTTCTTCAGACTCAGCGTATACTTGGCTTCAGCTACAGGAAACTTACCTCACACTGGCAACCCCACCCAGGAGGTTCTTATCTTCAGCACAAGACTCTGCCTCAGGTCACAAGGTAGCAAAAGGACAGAAAGGGGAAACAGCTCCCTCTAAAGAGTCATTTGTCCTAAACCGACTTTTGAACAAACAATTGCCTAAAGGATTGTTCTCTTCTTAAAGCCCTCTCCCCGATTTATCTCAGTATAAATCAAGGCCCTTATAAGAGCAGCACTGAACTCTCTAAGATGGAAGTAAGGATTCCCCAAGACAGAGGCACTAAAATCCAACTTCAGAACCTCAAGTGATACTTCCTAAAATAAAGACTCCATGCTCCCTGAACAAATCTTGCGTGGAGCCCTCATAATCAGTAACCCAATCGCACCATTCATCCACGTCTCGAAAGTGTTACAACTGCAATCCTGCTGTTCTGTCTTGTCCATTCACCTCAAGTGGACACTTTCCTTCCACTGAGCCACTCACTGAAGCATCTGGATTCTAGCCTATGGTTAACAACAGGGGTATGGGTAAAGCAAGGCTATAGGAATATGATTCACCAATGCTCTCGGTCTCCACCAATACGGAAGCAACCAGCAGGGGCCCTGGCAAGGAAGCCCCGTTGGGGTGAGAGGAACAGGACCACCTAACAGTGCTGCCTGCTGCACTCTGGCACCCTGTGTCTCCTGCCAAGACTGTTTGTAGTGTTTCCAAGTGCTGACTCAGCTGAAGCTGAAGTCTTCAGCGGGACAAGTGTTATGGAGAGTGATTGATTGAAATTCAGAGCACTTTGCAGAATGATTTGTTTGACATTCCCAGTAGGAAACTCTTGTTTGTTGAACTTATTATTCATTCATGTATTCATGAAAAAAATACAATAAATGCATAATCTCTGCATAGTGCCTCAATGATCACATTGAAATGAACCCGGAGCTTTGCAGTGCTAAGCAAGGTCTTTAGTTTGCAACAGAACAGTTTTACATTGCAATATCATTAACTGTGTCTAGAGTTTACATTATGCTTATAAATCAGCAAGGGAAATTTAACCTGCATTGTAATTTAAGGTTATACAGAGAATCAGACATTAAAAATGCATATGCATAATAATAACTCCTTGTGTGACTTTTTTTTTTTTTGGTTTTCCTCCTACTGAGTGATTTAACAATTACCATGTTGAGATGTAACTGAATCTGTTCAGCTAGTGTTTGTGTTTTCACTTTTTGACAACTAGAATATAAGCCAGGGGAAATGCAGAAATTATTTCCAACATCTATGGGTAACTTGGGAAAATGGCTCTTTAAATAAGCTATTAAAGTAGAGGAAAACATGCTACATTACTTGGAAAACAACTGCTGTTAAATGCTGTGTTTTAAAACAACAGCTATTCCTAGGCTGAAAACAGTAAGGTCAAAGTGTTACAATGTCACATTGAGGTCTGGTTCTTAATATTTACATTTACAGCTGCTACAGTGGCCTTCCTAGTGAGAGCCAGTACAGAAAATACAAGAAAAAGGACCGTTATAGTATGGTGACCTTGGAAAAATTGAGTGTTCCTGTTGATCTTCCAAAGACAAAAAGGAATTCAAGAATCACATCATATATTCTCTTGCCCTAACTTTGCCCCCGTAAGTATCTCTTTTCTTTTCAAACACCCATGATGAAGGCTTCTATAATCCCCCAACACGTTCTTTTAAAAAAATGTAATTTACTTGTCCTTTCTCCTGCACACATGGTATGAGTCACCTGTAAATATCAGGACTCACTCAAATTGGGCTGAAAGAGCCAAGAAGAGGAAACTATTACACAAAAGTGCTTTCTGAAGCCAAGGATAGCTACACCCCTGAGGTCGTGGGTGACTGATCATGGTTTAGTATTTTATTTTTGTCTCTAGAATATCCGCAGAACTTCTATACTTAAATATCTCACCTCGAATAGCTGCAGAACTTCTACACTTAAATATCTCATCTCAACTACGCATCCTAAGGTAACCCCAGCTAGCTCTCCACACCCTCCACCAGGCAACTGCGCCCAATCTCTTCATCAGTATTAATTATACCATTTTGCAGTTCTCAAGATCTTACCGCTTTGCAATGTGTTCCTTTCTAAAATTTCTCTTTCTCCAACCACTAAAACCACACACACATATTCAGAGTCGATATACACCATAATCTCAATAATATATTTGGGGTTTGTTTTTCCGTTTTTCAGGAAAACTCAATTAAATGAATCTGTGTTCTCACCTGACCTTCTGCAACAACACTTTAAGATGGCATCTCTGCCTTCAACATTTGCACACGTCAATATACTCCAAGCTGCTGAAATAATTTTCTTCAAAATCTCGTCCCACTATATGCCTCTGAAGCTTATGAGCATTGCATTGTTATTATTCATTTATGTATCCATGAAAAAAATACTGTTTCAACTCAGAAATTTCTTGCCTACCCTTTAGGACATTTCTCAAAATTCTTCACCTCATTTCCTTGCCCCTTTCATCTCTTTATCACTCAATCTTCCATTCTTGCCTGAATGTTTTTGCATGTGTTTTCCCCCTCTTCATGTAATGTGGTCGTCTCTATTTAAATGTCTCATTTTCCTAAAGCTCACTAAAAATACTCACCTACTTTGAAAATATTAAAATGTATTATTTGAAAAGACAAATAAAATAGGCAAAAGTTTGGCAAAATCTGCAAAAGAAAAAATTTAAACAAATTTTAAAAGTTTAGAAATGAGAAAGAATAACACGTAGAGAAGTGAAGACTTTCTAAATAATGAGGAAATTATAGATATAAATGTATGTGAATAAATTTTAAAACATAAGTGAAATGAAAAAAATAACAACGTCAAACATCAAAAAGAAGAGATAGAAAAACCCAACTATATCAGTAATAACGAAATATTTAAACAGCAGTCCAAAACATCAACCTCCTCTCTGTACCTCCTAAAAAAAAGTATCTTATGCAGATATTTTCATGGGAAGCTTAAGACACAATGTTTAAATTCTGTTTTTAAAACTATTCCAGAACATGTACAAAAAAATTTTGAATGTCTTAAATAAACTTACAAATTGCCAGAATAACACTAATGTCAAAGAAAAAAGACTAAAAATATGATAGGTAAACCACCCTCACTTATGAAGGCAAATACAAAAATCCTAACTAAAATATTAGTGACAGTGTTCAAAACTGTATTAAATGAGTAACATAAAAACATTTCAAATATCGATGTAACTATTAGCAATGAAATTCAGCACATTAACAGAATGAAAAACTAGGAAGAAAACTTCCACTTCAGCAATGAATGAATGACTGGTACCAGACCTGTCTCCCCACCGTAAATAAATAAAAACCTGGATAAATTACAAGAATCAATTGTTTTCAGAAGTTGGGTAACAGGCAGCGTGTGACTGTGATCCCCAAAGAGAAGGAAATACTTGAGGTAAAGCCCTAAGGCCCTTCGTCTTTCTGCCTGAAAGCATTTTTCGGGTCACAGTTCAGACGGTGGGAATCCAAGCAAATGACACTTAATGAGTAACGTGAACATCTAGGAAGCAAAGGCATCACAGAACTATAGAGCAATGCTAATCTGAACATTCCCCAAGTCCACACAGAGCTGAGAGATGTTCAAGTTCTGATAAGTCATAGTGAAGAGACCTCATTGAAAGCCCAGCATATTGAGGAAAGATTCCCCAAAGAGTTAGTGCGTGAATAGCAGAGCTACAGTAGTTAAATAACGGCTACTGTAGACCCACTGTAACAAAGCTTAAAATAAGCCTGGAAAAGAACAAAATGAAAGCAAAATTCCACACTTCTTAAATGAAAACAAGAAAACCAAGATCCTCAACAAAATGTCTAACATCTAATAAAAAATTACTGTACCTGTGAAGCAGAAAAAAAAAAAGTGACAAAAAAACAGGAAAAAAGTCATTCGGTAGAAATAGAAATAGAATCCAAAGTGGCAGACATTACAGAATTATCAGACAGGGACTTTAAAACAGCTAGAATTACATATGTTCAAGGACTTAAAGGAATACAAGAACATATGAGCAGAAAAATGAAAACTATAAAACAAAAATAACTAAATGAAATGTATACAGGTGAAAACAATGATATCTAAATGAGAAATTCAGTAAATAGGATTAGCAGCAGTTTAGATACTACTAAAGAAACGATCAGTGAACTTGAAAATATGACATTTATCCAATTATCCAAATTGAAGCACATGAAAAGCCAGAGCCAATTATATACTGTCTGCGGGAAAGGATGTTAACTATAGTTATAGATAGATAAAAAATGGAAATAAATATGTCAAACGTACACTACTGTAAAACAAAGCTGGAGTGGCTATCTTAACATTAGATGTAATAAATTTCAGAGCAAAGGGTATTACCAGGAATTTTTTTAAAAAGATCATTTCAAAATGATAACTAGACAAAAATTAAGAAGAATAACAATTGTAAGTTTTATGTCCCTGATAACAGAGATTCAAGTACATGAAGCAAACATACATAGAACTGAAACGAGAAACAGAAATATTCACAACTATAGTCAGATATTTCAATGCCTTTTTCCCAATGATTGATAGAATAAGTACACAGAAAATCAGAAAGGAGATAGAAGACTTGACTACTATCTTTATTGAGATAGAAGACTACTCTCAATAAAACTAACTGATATTTAAGGAACATTCCACCTACAACAGCAGAGTTCACATTCTATTCAATTGCACACAGAATATTTATTAACAGACCATATTCTGGGCCACAAAACAAGTCTCAATATATTTAAAAAGATTCAGGTCATACAAAATGTTTTTTGGCACCATGTATTTATATTAGGAATTGATAAGAAATCCCCAAATATTCGGAAATGTAATCACACATTGTTAAATAACATATGAGTCAAAAAAGCAGTCACAAGGGAAATTGGGAAGTATATTTAACTGAATAAAAATGAAAACACAATATATCAAAATTTCTATAGTACGGCTAAAGCAGTGCTTAAAAAGTAATTTATAGACATACATGCAAGAAATGACAGTATGTCCTTAGCTGAACCAGTTATAAAAACTATTACAGTACGAGCCATAGTTAGACATTCTGCAGGTTACCTTCCCACAGAAATTTCTATGCAGCGATATGACTTATGCTAAAACTAATACAATATTGTAGGATAACAACTTAATGCCAAGCTTTAAGAGAAATAATGCAACATTCAATCAAATATGTTGCCAAACAACCTCTATGATCTTTAAAATTTCCCCCAAAGTATTAAAGATTAAAGAGGCCACAATAACCAATGACAGATTTTCAGTGAGGTGTCTGTTACCAAGGTTTTATCTTTCTTCCAATTCCTGACTCTGGAGATGGTTCACCACGTTCCTTGGGATCCTGGAATTTCCAGGGCGATGCAAATGGGTATGCTTGTGGAGATTTGGAGAAGAAAAAGTTACCAAATGACAGCCAGAGAAGCAAGTCCAAGGAGGTTTATCATTATGTTTCTCTCTGTAAATTTCCTACAGCTTCTACCTAAATTGGGTTGCCTTACTATAAATACGTTTCTTCAAAGTTGACTTATGTTTGTGCACAGTCTGAAGTGAACAGAGTACGTCTTGACATGCGTTTAAATCTCTGAATACAAAGAGATTCAATATAAGTCTGACTATAATATTCCCTGCTGACACCGCACTGAATTCAGAGATCAATTGCATTTCAAGTTTCACTGTTCTCATGTTTGTACCCAGATTTACAGTCTAATTTTCTTACCTACAGATTGCTAAACTATTTGGATTCTAAACTTTGGATTGGAGGATGGAGAGGGGAAAGGGTGTATTTAGAAAAAATAAGTGGGGGATTTTAAAATCTGGCATCTGAAAGTTAAAATGTTTTAAAGCTCTTTTTAACTTCCAGCTAAAATTAATCATTTTTAATGCTCCTATTAAAAATGAATGTGATGCAACCGCAAACACGTTAAGATCAATATAGATACCTAGGAGACAAAAAAAACAGTCACAATTTTCTGGTTTACAATGAAAGAACGATGCGTCCAATTCTTTTTTTCTTTTAAAAAAGAAAAAACATTACTTGGCGCTTACCATTTATTCATTATTTATGTTACCACTTCACTTACTACTTCTCAAATAACCAAAATTTCTTTGTGCAGTTTACATTTCTGTTCCTGAAGGCCACTGACAATGCAGATAAATCAACACACTCATAAAATCATAAAAAGAACAGATAGCATCTAACATACTATTTAATAGCCAAGGCCCAACTCTACTTGGGACCCTTTACACCAGTGTCAGCTCAGAGAAATGCTGATTCATTTTAATAAGATTCAGTGCATAACCAAACTGGAAAAACAGAGGAATCACATCAAAAATAAGTGTCAGGTGATTTAACAAACTGGAGAATCTCCTATCATCAAATAAAAAGGGTGAAAAGCCATGTTTTGGATGAACTCCTCCTTTTTATAGGTGAATATTCAAATCACTTAATCAATGCTAGGCTCCTAGTTTAAGATTGAGGGCTGTTTCAAGTGTCTTTTTCCCAAAATAACAAGATATTGAAGCTCTCCATCCATTGAGAAAATAATAAATTCAATAAATACATCAACAAATAATACAGCCCGGAAAACATTTCTAAAAATTTCTTCTTCCCCCCTCAATCCCTATAGATCTGTCAACTTAAACCCAGACGAGTAAGGAGAGACATCTGTCACCTAATGAGAAATAACTTCTAAATGCAAAATAATGTGTGTTTTGAACAGCAGTTCGACCTCTCCATTTATGGAATTCGTGATGGAAGTAGGATACAGCAAAGAATGAGTAATGGCTTCAGCATCAGAAAAACATGGTTTTTTCTGTCTTTTTTTTTGTCTTATTCATTGTTTTTCATTGTCTTATTTTTTAGCCAGTGATTTATCTGTGTTGAGCCTATTTCCTCATCTGTGAAAGGGTGTGAATAACACCTTGCTTACAACATTTGAAGGTCACATGAGATGTCTCCACTGTAAAGCACGGAACACGTTGACATTGTACATGAGGTTGCTCGAAAGGCTACTTCTTCCCATTGTTGTCCTTCTGTAGGATTGTGTCTTCCCACAACATGGCATATTTTCCTCATAGCAAGGGCACCAGCAGCGTCTGCCATACTGGGAAAGTTTCACAAGTATTAAGCAACATCTCAGATTACTCTAGTCATGAACTATGACTCTGAATTACCAAAGAGAGGAACAAAATCATTTAGTTAGTGAGGACTCAAAATAACATTTTGAGACCAAATTAACATTTATCTGTTCTAACTCATGGGTAAATTGTTGCGGAATGTTGAAAGAAAAAAAATGCTATAAAACAAATACGATTTTGAACAAATGAGCTAAGCTTTGATGATTTCTACTTTATGATTTATGCAGAAATATACACGTCAGTGAGTTAATGCTAGGCTCATTAAATGTTCTGTTTTGGAGATTTTTTTTCAAGTGTTCCTTCCTTATAAAACTCTGATAGATGATTGGATAAAGAAGATATATACTGAAATATATTGATATTGATATATTGATATATTGGTACTGTATTTTCCCAAAAATAGACCAGGTCTTATATTAATTTTTGCTCCAAAAGATGCATCAGGGCTTATTTTCAGGGGATTTCTTATTTTTTCATGTACAACAATCTACATTTATTCATGTACAACAATCTACATTTATTCAAATACAGTCATGTCATCTTCTTCTGGAACATCGTCATAACTCTCAAACCCCGAATTCCAGCTGAATTTCTTGCGGCTCCATTTCCTGTAGAACCATTGGTCCCAATGTCTCATGTCCAGCGATAGAGCTCTCCTTAAATGAGCACTTCTTGTCCATGTAGCTGCTCGTAGTGCATTGACAACACAGCTGTCAGTGATTGCATCCCATGAATTCTTCACCAAGTCACGACCTCTTGCAGGCTAGGCTTCACAAAGTTTCCACACTGATTTCTCTCCATTCTATTTTCAATGTAGTCATTGATTTCCATGCACAAATGGTCCTTGAATGGCTTGTTTATTGCAATATCAAGAGTCTGGAGATAGCAGTCATTCCTGCTGGAACCATTATTTGATCTATTCTTCTCTCTGCAAGGAAGTTCTTCATGTCTTTAAAGTTGTGAGTGCTGGCTGAATCCCAGACTAGCAGACCTTTTTGGCCACCTCGAAAAACAAGTGGCATCATTAAATCGACCCACTTCCTTATAACTGCTTGTGTGCACCAGGCCTTTTCAATTTCAAGAACATAAATGCCTGAAACATGTTCAACCTTATCTTTCTTGCCCTTAGTGATGATTAGAGGTGGAGCTTTCTTTCCATTCAGACAAATTGCCAAAATACAGGTAACACATGCATTTTCGTAACCAGTGGAGGGAATATAGATTAACGAGGCACCCCTCTGATCAATTGTCGTTTGAGATCCTTGGCCCATAAACACCGCAGTTTCATCCATAGCAATCATGTTGGAGAGTTGGTATTTAGAAAAGTCGATGCCATCAACAAAGGACTTGAATGTAAGTGCACGTTTAATAACTTCAGTATCTTCCAGCTTGAACAGTGTTGTTGATCTTCTTAGAGACAGTTCATATCGCTGAAGGAAGCCGTCCCGCCAGTGTTATGATGCTTTGAATTCTTCTGGGGATATTTCTAACTGTGGTGCCATTGCAAGGGCAAATGCTTGAAGATCAGCCATGCACACAACCAAAGCCTTTGCTCTCCTGTCAGCAATCCATTCATAGATGATGTCTTCCAGCTCAGGAAATAATGGTTGCTGTCCTGATCCACACTTGCGCTTCTTAACACTTCTCTCGTCCACCTGTTTTCTGAGGTTATTGTACTCTGCTCACCATTTTTGGACTATTTGGAGATCCAACTTCTTCTCTTTGCAGAAAGCCGTAAGATTCTTGCCCCAGGAGTCCTCCATGATTCCTTTCTTGTACTCAACGGAATAGCTCTTTCTTTTTGCATTCATCTTGTCTGGGGGTCAAAATATCATTCCCTTTAAATCTACCATTAAATCAAGTGTTAATTGAAGACTTACGAGACAGGAGTGGTAACAAAGATGATGACAGGTAAGAATGATGGTCCACACAAAAGCAACGAAAGATTGCAGGCACCAAAATTCAGAAAACGTTTCTTTATTTCACACAAGTGCATTAAGTACATCCGTTACAACACACGACATATTGAATTATGAAGAGTCATATTAGACACAACCATGTCCATTCATTATCAAGTGCGCACGTTATTCATGCGTTGTGTCTGTACTCCGATTGGTCATTTGGCAATAAGTCTCGAGTTCATCTATTTACACAGGCGTTTACCTCTCATCCAAAGGCACCCGCTTGGGTATTTACAAATACTTAATTGTAATTTATATTATCATTTATTTTATGTATTAATGTCAATAATATTATTTATTTATATTTAATATTCCGTCGTATGTTGCAACAGATGTACTAAATGGTCCGTCTGGCTGACGACCTTAACTGGGCTTATTTTGGGGGTAGGGCTTATATTATGAGCCTCCTGAAAAATCATGCTAGGGCTTATTTTCCAGTTAGGTCTCATTTTCAGGGAAATACGGCATATATATGTGTGTGTGTATATATGTATATATGTATACACACACACACATATACATATATACATTTAGGTATATATATATACATATACATATATATGTATATGTACATATACACACACAATGGAATATTACTCAGCTATAAGAGAAGATGAAATACTGCCATTTGTGACAACAATGAATGGATTTTGTGATTATCATGCTAAGCAAAATAAGTAAAACAGAAAAAATTGAGAACTATATGACTGTACTCATATGTGGGATATGATACTGAAAGCAACAAAGGAACAAGACAAACAAACAAAGAAACAAAAACTCATACACAACAGTTTGGTGGTTAACAGAAGGTATCAGATGGAAGGGTATGGTAGAAGGAGGTAAAGAGGGTCAAATATATGGCGATAAAGGAGATTTGACTTTGAATGTTGAACACACAATGCAATATACAGATGATGTAGCATAGAATTGTACACTTGAAACCTATATAATTTTATTAACCAATGTCACCCCAATAAATTTAATGTAAAAAAAAAACTCTGATTTAAGCTTGCTACTTAAAACAAAATATCAAAATGACAGTTAAAATATTGGAACTCTGATAGTTAAAGTGTTGAAATACTGGTGATAATAAGTATTGCCAATAAATTTATAAATAATTCAACCCAGAATACGTTTTTGTAAATTTCTTGCTCTCCCTGATCCCACTGAACCATCAGCTTACTTTCCCTGAGGCATCTGAAAGAGTGACCAGAGTATTACAAGTGCAGCAAGGTAAGCAAAAACCAGACAGCTGATTCCTCTGAAAGAAAAATAAAAAAGGTATTAGCACTTACCAAAATATGTATCCCAACGAGTGAACACAAAAGCAAACTTTTACAAGGTTCTTGGCTTTATAAATACCGAAACAAATGGGGGGGTAAAGCACATATTAACCACCACACCCCTTCGTTAAAAGCAGTTCGGTGTAGGAAAGATGAGTCACTGCCAAAAAAGCAAATAAGACCTTTTCAGGCCTGACACCCAAAGTCAATCTGACACAAGGGGCCACAGCATGCCACTTAAGATGATGTGCTTCCTGCCTAGGAAAAGGATACAGATGGCAGTACCTGACTGAGTGTAACAGTGGTATAATGGCAGGCTCTGAAGGCTACTTTATTTGGTAATTGTTTGGGAATAGGTCTCTATACTAGCTACATAATTTCTCACAGGGATGCTACATCATCTGAGGGCTTCAAGTTCTAGTCACCTGGAAAATGTAATCTACAATGAGGGGAAAAAGTGTACAACGGCACCACCCTGATGTCTCTACAAGGCGAAAATACCTACAGTAAAGAATGGCATGCTGATTTAAGTGCTGCTGTCACCATTTGCTTCCTGTAAGCCCCAAGGACCAATACACTCTTGCAGGGAAGCAAATTTGGGTCTTACAGACAGACAAAGCTCCTAGAACTGATTATTCAGTCAAGTCCCCAGGAACTCTTAACACATTCCATATTTTTCAATTTGAAAGAATGGTACTACTTATCTAGAAACCTCCTTTCTCCCAGAAATATAATCCATCAACAAAAATATCACATCAGCAAAGAAGAAAAAAAAATTAAATGTCTTCCTATTTACTGTTTCCTTTTCAGTGTCCTATCTGCACTGATGTATGCCTAATATCCAGCTGTCCATCTAAAAAAAATATATCATTATTCAGTGGGACTATTCTTGCCCATCTCAGTGAATGACTCAGCAAAATGTTGTTGAATCAGGATCTCAAACTCTACCAATTCTGATAACCAGCTTCACAACAGAATTCGTTACTGGACAGTTTGTATTTAGCAAACTGATCTAAAACAAATGTACTGAGAGAGTTGGATATAAAAATTCAAGTTGTTTAGATTGGATTTAGCTTTGGTTACAAGTTCTGAAATATTGGTACGTTTCCATTTTCACCATGTCATTTGATATTATCACTTGGAATTTAACACTTATTTTAAATTGTCCTGACACTCAAAGTCAATGCCTCAGACCAGGCTAGAGCTAGAAGGAACCTTCAATAAATTGTCTCTTTAAAACTGACATCTATATCTACACTACCAATTTCCATAACCATTCAAAATTTTGAAGCAGATAAAACAAACAAAAATGAAAAACTACACATACAAACTGAAGTAAAAGGAAGCTGATACATCACAGGATGCTGCTTTGGGTCACCAGAAAGTTGGGGTAGCCCAGCTGAAAGAGTCAGTAGATTGAGGCAAGCTTCCACCTCATTTCACATTCTCCGCTCCCTCTAAGCTCCAGACATTGTTCTAGGCCCTTGGATACAACTCCTTACTCTCAAAGACCTCTCAGTTTACCAACAGAGAGGAGATAAAACACAAACCTTTACAAAATTCACAATAAGGGTAAAAGAGGAGCATCGGAGTAGTTAGGGATGGAGGAGGTGGGAAACCTGACTCTTCCTCCAGAGCATGCTGCTGGAAGGGTATGAAGGTTTAAGCAAGTCTCGAGCACAGCAGAACTTCCCTTCTCATGTAATGTGGTAAAGTGAAGATCCCGGCCTCAGAAAATTGATAAGGGGATCCAGCAATGTCATTTGCTCCAATGAATAGGCAAGTCGCTCACTGTTGACTTAAAGCTTGTGAACCCTGTCATGTTGTAACATGATCAGATTACTGGGAACAGGACAATGCATCCCAATCTGTCCTCTTTTCACTGGGTGGCCCCTCAAACAGGGTGCAGCATCAGGTTTGGTCACAGCACACTGAGGTGCCTCCTTTTGTGCCATCATGTACTTGAACGTATGTACACCTATGTGTACCCAGGGTACATGGAGGGATTCCACTGGCCAACCCACAATGCCATTTAGATTATGATGCTTCAGAGATTAGACGCCAGCTTCTCATGAGATGCTGATTTCTCAGACATCATGGCAATGGTCTCATTGGGTAACAATGTTCAATGAAAGCAATTCTTTCCAACTGAACTTATCACTCAAAGTATTTATGCCAAAACTGGCTTTCTGACTCTCCTCAATAAACTGCATTATCTGAACCCATCACTGCTTTTTGTTGCTCCCTAGGATTTTACACCAACCAAGGAAGCCCTTGTAGAGTCATTAGCAATAGATTGTAAACTCAAAAAAACTTCAATTTTAGACATTTTCTAATAGACTGTGACTGCTGCCAAAGAGCCCACTCACCACCCTACACTTTCCTCCCCCCCGCCAATCATTCCTTTCCAAGATAATCCCTGTAGTAATAATGCTCCATAAGTTTCCTTTAAAAAAAAAAAGAAACAACTGTGCTCACAGAATGGAAAAAATTATATTATTAAAATATCCATACTACCCAAAGCAATCTAGAGATTCAGTGCAGTCCCTTTCAAAATACCACCGGCATTCCTTTCAGAACTAGAACAAATAATCCTAAAATTTATATGGAACCACAAAAGATCCCAAATAACTAAAGCATTCTTGGTAAAGAATAACAAAGTTGAAGATATCACACTCCCTGATTTCAAACTATACTACAAGCCTATAGTAATCAAAACAGTATGGTACTGGCACAAAAACAGACACATAGATCAATGAAACAGAATAGAGAACTGTGAAATAAACCCTCACTTATATGTTCAATTAATCTACAACAAAGGCAACAAGGATATATAATGAGGAAATGAGAGTCTTCAATAAGCGATGCTGGGAAAACTGGACAGATACATGCAAAAAAATGAGACCACTTTCTTACATCAGATACAAAAATAAACTCAAAATGTAAGACCTGAAATGTAAGACCTGAAACTAAAAGTGCTAGAAGAAAACATAAAGCAGTTAACTCTTTGATATCAGTCTTAGCAATATCTTTTTGGCTATGTCTCCTTGGGCAAGGGCAACAAAAGCAAAGGTAAGCAAATGGGACTACATCAAACTAAAAAGCTGCACAGTGAAGGAAACCATCAAAAAATGAAAAGACAACCTACTTAATGGGAGGAGATATTTGCAAGTGATATTCCTGATAAGGGGTTAGTATCCAAAATATATAAAGAACTCATATAACTCAACATGAAAAAAAAATGTCATTAAAAAAGAGGCAGAGGACCCAAATAGATATTTCTCCAAAGGAGACATACAGATGGCCAATAGACATGAAAAGATGCTCAATATCACCAATCACTGGGGAAATATAAATCAAAACCACAATGAGATGTTACCTCACATCTGTCAGAATGGCTATTATAGAAAGTCCACCAATAAGTGTTGGTAAGGATGTGGAAGAAAGGGAACCCTTGTGCACTGTTGGTGGGAATGTAAAGTGGTGCAGCCACTGTGGAAAACAATATGAAGGTCCCTTAAAAAATTAAAAACAGAACTACCATATGACCCAGCAATCCCAGTAATTCCACTGCTGGGTATTTATCCAAAGAAAACAAAAACACTAATTTGAAACATTATGTTCACTACAGCATTATTTACAATAGCTAAGATATGGAAACAACCTCAGTGTCCATCAACAGATGACTGTGTAAAGATGTGATATATAATGGAACATAGCTCAGCAATAAAAAAGGATGAAATCTTACCATTTGCAACAACATGGATGGACCTAGAGGATATCATGCTAAGTAAAATAAGTCAGACAGAGAAAGACAAACATCATATGATTTAATTTAAAAGTGGAATCTTAAAAACCAAAACAAACAAACAAACAAAACAGAAACAGACTTATAGATACAGAGAACAAAGTGATGTTTGCCAGAGGGAAGGGTGGTAGGAGATGCGTAAAAAGGCGAAGGGGAATAAGAGGTACAAACTTTCAGCTGTAAGATAAATAAACCTTGGGGATGTAATGTATAGTACAGGGAATATAATCAATAATATCATAACTTTGAACAGTATCAAATGGGTATTAGGTTTTTATCTTGGTGATCACATCATAAGGTTTATAAATGTTGCACACCTCAAACTAATATAATTATATGCCAACTCTAATAAATTTTTTTTAAAAAAGAACAGGAGTTAGAAATGGGAAAGTCACATGACATCTCCAACCAATCAAATTACATCCTTTTTCCTCTCCCATTCAGACTTGAATATTATTACACAATATCTACAATACGGCCTATGTAATGGGTTCTGTGGTATCTGTTACTGAAGTGGAACAATTTTTCCTTTTCACTAGAAAAGATAAGTTTCATGTGATTATTCTCTCATGCGAGGTATTGTAAAGTATCTGTGACCCTTCAAAGACTGGGCTACTTCTCAGAAAGAAGAGAGAACACTGAATACCCTTAAATTCCCTGATTAAATTTCCTTTGTTCACATTTGCTTCTGTTCTATACCAGTAATACCATTCACATTTCCATTCATTCACCAATAAATTTAAGTATTAGGTTGGTGCAAAAGTAGTTGCAGTTTAAAAGGTTAAAAACTGCAAAAACCACAATTACTTTTGCACAAACCTAATAGCTACTTCGGGTCAGGCAATGTTCTAGATTTTAGGATATATCAGTAAACAAAATAGACCAAGATCTTGGCCCTCATGGATCCAACATTCTAGCAAAGTGATACTAGGTTTAGGATAGAAGTGAAGAAAGAATCAACCAGTGAAAGAGAAGAGAAAGAGAAGAAAGAATCAACCAGTGAAAAGGGTTGGGACCACTGTTCAGACATTTGGAATAAAGAACAATTAGAATAAAATAAAATTTGATAGGGACCTCACTAGACACTAACAGGTAGAACATTTCAGAATAAAATATAAAAGAACATCTGGAGAAGCTTAAAGTAGGAAAGAATTTCATAAACAGGACACAAAACAAAATCCATATTGTTGCATTTATTTACATAATGATAAAAAGCTTCTGCAAACAACCACCACAAAAGTCAAGCTAACGATTGGGAGAAGGCATCCCACCAGAAAAGAATTTGTATCCAGAATGCACAGAACATTCCTACCAATTGACAGGAAATGAAGATTAAAGGCCTAATTTTAAAAAGAGGCAAAGAACATGAGCAGTAATTCATGGAACAGAAAATCTGGTTGGCCAATCAACTTAGGAAAAGGTCCTAAAGTTACAAGGAAAATGAAAATTAAGAGCAATGAGATACAATTTTACACCCATTAAATTGGAAAACCTTTTAAAGTCAGACAAAACCAAGTGTCGATAATGATGGAAAGCCACACCACTCCTAGTCACTGCTGAGAACAGAGTGGGTTGGTACAGACACCTTAGAGAGCACCGTGCTAATATCTAGGACAATTAGCTTGCATGCGTGCACGAGGAGAGCTGCATAGAAATGCTCTTCACACCACTGTGTGAAAGAGCAAAAGTTCAGAAAGACTTACATGCCCCATGACAGGGACTAAATAGATTGTGGCACATTCAACAATGGAAAACTGCAGCTGTCAAACTGAATAAATTGTGGCCACATACAGTAACATGCAGAGTCCTCAGAAAACTAATGTTGAACGGAAAAATGACTTGCAGAAGGACCCATACAATATAGTAACATATAGTTTCAAAATCCACAAAAACATGCTAAACATTTACGGAGGTTTAGATTTGTACAAAAAGTATTTTAAAAAATCAGTAACATGGGATAAACCAAATTCGTAATGGTGGTTATTCCTGGAGCAGGGGCAGGGGAATAGAGCTGGAGAAGAGTATACTGCCATCCTCAACTTTAATGGTAATGTTATGCCCTTTAAAAACATGGCAAAAGTCTCAAGATTTCATAAATCGAATTGGTAGCTATGCAGAAGCTCACAATGTTAGCCTCATGCTTATCTGCAAATGTGAGATCTTTCATAATAGTATTGTTCATTTTTAAATAAGAGAAAAAACAAAATGAAATAAAATCAGATGAAATGTATTCCTTTGCACATGAAATAAGGCAAAAAGGATTTGAGACTACGGGCTTACACTATCTGCTCAAGAAAAGGAAATCAGAATTGAACCACACTCTTCCCACTTTCCACTTCCCACCGCCCCCACTCCCAAAATGTCACATGCATTTGGTGGTCCCTGTAGTGGCTGGCTGCTGGCGGCCAATTGCATGCAAAACCTCTTTGCCATCGACCCATCAGCCACCACCCTAGGACTGTTGGGACCTGTGGAGAAGCCCATCTTCAGGAAGAATTCAGAAGCAGGATAGGAAGTGATCCACGAATACTCAGCGTTGCAATCAGTAGGGAAATACATCGACAAAATTCATTGATCGTTCTCAGTTTTTGGTATCGTTTTGATTCCCACCTTGTTGCAATTTTTTTTAAAAAAGAATCGAAGTGTGACCTTGTTTAGAGAGAACAGACATCACCCATTTTGGCAGGCCATAGAAGAGAAGCACAAAGTAATAATATTAAATCTTTGCTTCCCCATCTTCTTCCTCCCAAAGGTGTTTTTGATCCTATCTTAAAGGTTTTGTTAAAGAATGTTTAATTCATGCACTTTAGCGTCTATAGCTAGTAAGTTCAGGCGGCATCTTATTCTAGGCACTTCCGACAGCTTCCTTTGTGAAATGATCCCACCCTCACAAAGGGAAGGCACTGAGCATGGTCTTACTTCCCACGTTACACTGAGCGTGAGCAATACAATCTAAGGGTTTCAATGAAAAGTGCTGCTTTATTACATTTTTATGTTATGTATCATCTCTTTCAAGGATGATTGTTAATGCTTAAGGATTATCTAGACAACTCTATATGTTTAACTTGTATCCATGGATATAACATAGTCTTTTATAGTCAGACTTCCTCATGTTTTACTTCTTTTTGACTTTTGATCATTAGGAACTATGCTTTCCAAACTTTATGTGTGTATATGAATCCCCTAGGGACCTTGTTAAAATGCAGATTGTAATTTCGGTGGGTCTGGGGAGGGGCTTGAGGCTGTATTATCAGAAAGCTCCCAGCTGATGCATCATCTTTGATCAGCAAGGAGCTCAAGTAAATTTTTCAATGATATGCACTAAGTACGTTTTCTGGGTCTGTGTATTTGAGAATGGCTTTCTATTATCTATGCATATGAATAACATCTTCACTGGGAACAGAATACTTCAAGCACAGGCTTTTCTCTCAAGTCTCTTTGGTAGATAGATGCTCTATTATTTTCCAGTGTTACAGGGAATACTGAGGCTAACCCTATTTGAGCCCCTTGAACTACAGGAGCAATTTTTTTTTTCTTGCCTAGAAGCTGGCAAGAGGTTTTCCATGTTATACAAATTCCATGTTCTGCCAGAATAAATCTAGAAGTGTTTTCTACTTTCATTTAATTTGGTAAAGAACAAACACTGTGAGCACTTTTAATTTCAAATTAAGGACATTTTTCAAGCTTATGAAAAAATTCTTTTTCTTCATGCCCGAATGTGACATCTGCCCCATATTTTTATATGTATTTATCAAGAATTCTTGTTTTCCTTAGATTGGATCATCTCCTTTATTCTCAATACCTATTGAATTCATCAATTATAGTTGGAGATTTTAATACCTACTTTCAATAATTGATAGAACTAGACAGAAAGGCAGTACAGATACAACTTTAACACTATCAACCAACTTGATGTAAGTGACATTTATACAATGGAATGCTATACATGCTTACAATGGAATACATTACAATAAGAAATATGAAAGAACTATGTCTATACTTGCCAACACCAATGAATCTTAGAAATAAGGTTGAGCGGGGAGAACGAATTTCATAGAATACCTTTACCATAATACTATTTTTATAAAAAACAAGCAAAACTAAATAATATATTAAGATATATATAAAATTGATAAGGAAAACTACAACATAACACAGAACACTGTCTACTTCTGGAAGAAATTAATATACATACCATCTATTTAAAGTTTTTAAATGTGGTACTTCTTAAAATAGATAATGCAGTTATTATTTTCATTTCATTATTATAATGATTATAATCAAATATTTAAAATTCCAATCACAAAGCAAGCTCCTACTAAGATAAGTGAAAACAAAACTCAAAAAGAGATGGAAAGAATGATGGAGTAAGAAACTCTATAAATGTGCTCTCCCATAAAAGCAGTGAAAACCCCAGCAAAAATTGACAAAATTAACTTTTAAGAACTCTAAAATACAACCAAAGGCTTGCAAAACTCGCAGGAATGTTTGTTCAAGTAAGATTGCAGAATCTTACTATGAAGAAAGGGCTTCCTGGCATTTTAACTTGACCTACCCCATTCCTTTTCCCTCGTTCCATAGGAGCCTTAAACACCAGCAGCCTCTCAACCACACTAGTTGTGAGAAAAGACAGCCTTGCGGCAATTAGAGAAAGCATACTAGGTTTGGAGATCCTCAAAAAACCACGTCCCCAGAGCACTGACACTAATTAACCTATTTCCCAGCAAACTGAAAAAGCCCCAATTTGCAGTAGTTTTTATTATTTGACCTAACTAGGAGCTCACTCCATAGGAAAAGGCCTATCCTTGTAGTGTTTGTCAAAAACAAGCAGTGGAAATTGTTTACCATCACAGCTGCCTAAGGCTCTGATATATCGTGTTTCCACAAAAATAAGACCTAACCGGAAAACAAGCCCTAACATGATTTTTCAGGATCACATCCCCTGAACATAAGCCCTAATGCGTCTTTTGGAGCAAAAATTAATATAAGACCCGATCTTATTTTCGGGTAAACACGGTAGTTGGAGCAAAGAGGATCCTGGCCAAAATCTTAAAAGGAAGATCTTGGGAATGAGATGTCCATGGGGGCATAAAACTCTCTGAGATATTTCTGAAGGTCTAGAAGGCCAAGCTCATGTGCAGAATTATGTGCCTGCCCAGGAAAGACCTGCTAGTGTATTCTCTCATCTGTGGATGACCTGAGACCCTTTGCAAGCAGGAAGTGAAGGCTAAAGTCAAAGTTATAAGTTGACACACACACACACACACACACACACACACACACACACACACACACAACTTGTCAGCAAAGGGTGGGAGGTTTACTGGTCCAAGCTGTTTAAGGAAATCTCTGATCAATCATTATTTGACCACTAAGCTAACCAAGGAGAGACTTCAGTGGTTATACAAAACAGGTACTTTACAGAATTAGTCTAGGAAATTCAGGAAACAAATATGCAAGCAAAAACAACAAGAACCAAACAAACAAAAACAAACCCCACAGCAATAACAATAACCCTTGGAGCAGGGGAAAGAGGACAAATCTGATTTCCAGAGTTATCATATTGCATTATGTAAAATAGCCAGTCAACAAAAATTGTAAAACATGCAAAGGAACAGAAAAGGATGGTCCATACACAGAAAAAAATAGTAGTCATCAGAAACTGATTTGAGGGAGTCCAAATGTTGGACTTGTTGACAAAAATCTTTAAATTAGCTATCACAAATGTGCTTAAAGAAATAAAGAACATCATACATAAAGAATTAAAGAATCAAGACAATGAGAAGATAAACTGCAGACTGTGAGAAAGTATTTGCAAAAGACATATCTGGTAAAGGACTGCTATCCAAAACATATAAAAACACTTAACACTCAACAAGAAAATGAACAATCCAATTGATAAATGGACAAAAGATCTGAAGAGATACCTCACCAAAGAAGACATACAGATGGTAAATAAGCATATGAAAAGATGCTCAACATCATGTGTCATTAGGGAATTGCAAGTCGAAACAACAATGAGATACCACTACATACCTGTTAGAATGGTGGAAATCAAAAACACTGACAACACCAAATGATGGCAAAAATGTAGAGTAACAGGAACTCTCATTCATTGCTGGTGGGAATGCAAAATGGTATAGACACTCTGGAAAATGATGTGGGGTTTCCTTACAGAATTAAACATACTTTTGCCATATGAGCCAGGAATCACACTCCTTGGTATTTACACAAATGAGTTGAAAACTTATGTTCACACAAAAACCTGCACACAGGTGTTTACAGCAGCTTTATTTATAATTGCCAACACTTGGAAGCAACCAAGATGTCCTCCAAAAGGTAAAGAGGTAAGTCAATGGTGGTACATCCAGACAACGGAATACTATTCAGTACTAAAAACAAATGAGCTATTTATCATGAGAAAACATAGAAGAACCTGAAATGCAAATAACTAAATGAAAGAAGCCAATCTGAAAAGATTACATACTGTATGATTCTAACTATATGACATTCTCTGGAAAGAGCAAAACTATGGAGACATTAAAAGAATCAGTGGTTGCCAAGGTTACAGGAGAGAAGGATGAATAGGTTGGGCACAGGGGATTTTTCAGGGCAGGGAAACTATGTATGATACTATAATGGTGGACACGTTATTATAAATTTGTCAAAACCTATTGAACATACAATGCCAAGAGTGAACCCTAATGTACACTTTGGATGTTGAGAGATAATGATGTTAAAGTTGGTGCATTGACTCTAACAGATGTACCGCTCTAGTGTAGGAGGCGGCTGTGTGTGGGGAGAGAAGGGACTATATGAGAAAGCTCTGTACTTTCTGCTCAATTTTTCTTTGAACCTAAAACTGCTCTAAAAAATAAAGTCTACATATAAAACAAACAAAAAAGAATTAGGAGAGAATGACAATATTGTCTCACAAAATAGCAAATACCAGTAAAGAACAGAATTAAAAAGAAATCAATAAAAGAAAATTTGGGGCATTCACAAATATATTGAAATAAACAACACAGTCCTAAATAACCAATGGGTTAAAGAAGAAATTAGAACGGAAACTACAAAATATTTTGTGGTGCATGAAAAAACACAACATGTGAGTATCAAAACTTATGGGACGTAACTAAAACAGTTGTTAGAGGTAAATTTATAACTGTAAATACCTACATTGAAAAAAATAACTACATTAATATTTACGAAATATTAATTCTTGAGTTGTTCCTAGTTTTTACTTGGTCACTCTGTTTCCTACTACCCATTCCTCAAGGTAACCAGGCTATTCTGGATTCATTACTTTATGATTAAATCATTTAATCATCACAACAACACTAAGCTTTAAATGCTATTATTATTTCTATTTTCCAGTAAGGGAGTTTAAGCACAGAGAAGTTAGGCAATTTGCCTAAATTCACAGAGCTTATATAACTGACCGACAGGGAGTAAAACTTAGGAGGCCCGGCATCCAGAGACAGGATAATCTCAGAAATAGGACCCAATTCTTGGGTGAGTTTCAAAATTAATGGTTAAAACTGAGGGTACATACCAGGACTTGATAAAATTTGGCCCATGCCTGTTTTGGGGTGTTTTTGTTTGTTCATTTGTTTGTTTGCTTGCTTTTGTATGACCCTGAGCTATGAATTTTTAAATAGTTCAAAAAATCCAAAGAAGACTATTTTATGACACATGAAAATCACATGAAATCATTGTCAGGTTTGTGCATTTTTCATAATAGAAGCTGAATATCCTCATGTGTCACACCATTTAGCAGTTCAGTGGCTTAGCAGAGATAAAGTTGTATTGCTGTTTTTTTTTTTTATCTCAAGGCCAAGAGTGAAATTCTCCTGAATGAGAAGAACCACCTTCAGCTATGATTAACCAAAACTGAATGGCTTTCTAAATTAGTTTTGCGGAAGACTCGATAATGTTTCTAGACTTAAAAGCTTTTCTTCAGATTTCTAGCTCTGGGTGTGGCGACGTAGATGGTTCTGGACTAACAGCCCTGCTGAACATAGTTATGAACCTGGACAACACATTGAAGACTTGTTTGAAGGCATATAGAGCAGCCAATGCAAGGAGTGTTTCAGGGACTTTGTGTTCCTTGAGAAAACAGAAACAGAAGGAATGAACTCTATGAACACCTCGACTTTTTTTCCTAAGGACATTTCCCAATTCACAGAGCTGAAGAATGATGAGAGACCAAGCAAAAAGAGTGGTCTTGCTAGGCTGACAAGGCAAACGTCCAAATCTGAGCAGCCAAAAAGGCTAAAATGTTAGGGTCAAGTCTTGGAGAGCAGGGAACCACAGAGAAGAGAGGTCAAAACTTGCCAACAAATTCCCTTTTAGCACTCAGCTGATAACCTAGGCTGTACGTGCACGTAGCATTACACTACAAAAACAAAAACAAAACAAAAAACCCAGTTGAAAACAGCAGCGGGAAGGCTAAGAAGCTTAAGCACAGAGGTGACCAGCCTCCTGGTGCCCCAGCGACAGGAAATTGGAGTTCAAGGCCCCAGGCAAGTGAGAGTGGATGGAATTTCTAAGTACTCGCCGAGCCACATCCAAGGTCTAAGCATTACATTCTAGAATTAAAGAAAACAAAGTGGGCCCTAACAAACAGCCACTTATAGGATTAAAATGATTTGCTGTACTCATACCTCTACAAACAAACAAACAAAATTAACCCTCTTTGGTCCACTTTTTAGTCCATGGTTTATTTTGGTATGGTCTATTACCAGTCACATACAGGTAAATGTTTCACATCCAGCTTTTCGAGGAGGGGAATAAATCCTGGTTTACAGAATTTGCATATTTCCATTGTGCACAAACTCCCACCGTGACCAATTTCAAGTTACCAGTGTGACATCATTCAATGCAGATCTGGGAGGAGATTTGCACAGTTGACTTTCACCAGCTGGTAGGAGCGGGTTCCATCACTCTCCTGGAACGATGCAGCCTAAACCCTTTAGTTCACATCTTCAAGCTCTACTGAAAGGAAAGAATGACTTTATAAACCCAAAAACATATTATAAGTTAGTACTTGTTTTAATCCTTGGAAATGTTGAATTTATTTGAAGAATTATCTCTTTTCAGGTATTTTCTTTTCTGTGAGGTAAGACTTACAAGACAATTTTAGTTTTGAACATAATTTCTTCTTTGGACTACAGCATGAGGCCCATTCAAAGACAAACAAAAGCAGTGTCTTGGACACCGACGAATACTTTTTCCATTGATTTGCCTTAAACAGATGTTGATTAAACATAGCTCAATTCAACAAATATTTATGGAGCGTGTTCTCTATTTAAGGCACTCTGCGATGTAATGAAGGGTTTCTCATATCTTTAGTTATTCTTATCAAAACAAATATTCAACAGTCTAAAAGAAAACTTGTTGGAAGAAAATATTTATTTCTCAAGATTGCAGAGAATAGGAGGGAAATACCCAAAGGAAAGAACACAGATATAACAGCAGATATCATGAGGTTGAAAGATTAGAAAATGAAAATACTGTGATTCCAAGTCTCCATTTGTTGTCCTGTTAGTGGCGTGTGAACTGTTTCAAGTCTTCCCCACAATGACTGTGGGGACAGAGCCCCAAAAAGCAGTTTCCAGGCTCTCGGCCTCACATAGAAAGGTGCTGGCTCAGGTAGTAAATGGCCATCGACTGTGATCAAATGGCCATCAGCTGTGGCTAGTTGGCCGTCAGCTGTAACCAGTGAGCCATTGGGCACTAATATAACTGCTGTGGCTAGGCTAGCAGAAAAATGGGGGCTAGCAAGAAGGTGGTGGCTGAGCCTGCAAGTGGAGCAGTGAGGGTTGAGAATTGTGTGGCTCCTGTGTCTCCAACCCAGCCGCCAGCGAGAGTATAGTGGTGTGACTCCCCTACCTATGGCTCCGTGGGTGTTCCTTTTTGGCCTCACCGTGTCCTGCATTCTTATGTGGGGAGCGGGACCAGAGACCCCGCCTGACACCCCGCATGACACTTGGCGTAGTCAGCAGGATCCCCTGCACTACAATGACCCTGGACAGAAACAGGACACATTTCCTCTTAATATATTTAGGATCTAAGCACCTTATTTGTGGCTCTCTTCCCCTGTCAAGGAAGAGCCAGCCAAATTCTTTCCAGCTGTTCACGTATGTCTAAATCACCTGTTTTCTAGCACTTAGAAAAAGCATTCTTTTTCCTCCTGAAAACTTTGCCTTATAATGGTGGGTATAGGGGGGTTCATCCTAAATTTTTTTTCCACTTTTCTGTAAATTAAAAAATGTTCCTAATAGTCCCATCTTATACATATATGTGCCAGACCTGGAAGAAAGATTGATTTTGAAATTTTTCTTTATGTGAGACAGAGTAACTCTCTAGCTAGGAGTAGAGGAGGGAAATGGCTAGAAGACATCTCCTGAAAGCGTGTAGCAATCATAGTACCAATCCACACGTAATGAAATTCTCAATGACAGTTTCTTTTTGAACTTGACAAAATTAATACTACATTTCCCTTTAAGAATGAACAGACAATAGAGATAAGAGTTAAGAAAAAAATGAGAGTTATAAGAGAAATTTATTCAGCTGCATATTAAAACAAAATAGAAGGGCAATGAGAAAGCATTTACCCTGACTGAAATATAATATACTCCATTTCTGGAATCATGCTGTATATGATACATTTTTTAAAACCTCCTGGAATACTAGATTATATATAACCAACAGCCCTTCAAAGGCATCGTTGAAATGTGAAAAAAGTAGGGAAGTCTCCAGAAGCCAAAATTCCAGACCTCTACGAGGCACAACTTGCGGACAACGCCCCGTATGCCATAGTAGATCACCTTTGACCATGGTGAAGTGTGAGCCAGCCCCTCTCCCACACGCGCCACCCACATTCGCCCCACACTGTACCCCAAGTCAAAGAGAACAGGCCCTAGATGAAGGAAGAAGTTCTTCAGTCAAGAAGTTCTGATTATTATGCTTCTTTCACACCAGGTGAATTGATTACCCTGACCTTTTTTTTTTTTAATTTTGGAATTTTCTTTGCTTCTACTCCTCCGTCCTCGTGAAAAGCTATCCTTTAAAAAAAAAGTCTTTGGAGTATTCAGATCTACATTCTTTCCATTGTTTTTGCTATTTTCCATCCATTTAATACTTTGGAAGTTGTAGCTGTTTCAGTTTGGGATAAATCTTGAATAAAACTGAAAACAGAACCTAATAATTTTTTTTAGCTTTTGCAGAAAATTAAATCCTAGCTAATCAAACAATTATTCTTCTTTTCAGGTGTGATCCTAAAGCAGTCTTCTTGTCCCACTGGCACCGGTCTGGGCTAGAGTTGGATTGAAGTGACATAACCAAAGCTCTCCTTCCATTGAATCCACACATCTGTGGATCAAATATGGCCCTGGGCTGGTTTCCGATCTCCTCCGTAAGAGAAAAGCAGGGTTCAGGAAGCCAAATTTTGCAGATAATGGAGAGCATAACCCTTTGTGTATCAAAGGTTTTCATTTGTATTTGTAATTTTTATTTGGTGGATAAACTTTCTAAAATGGATTTCATGTTCTTAATCAAAAAATAACAAACATAATTGGGCACTTTCTTGATAAATTCAGGACAATCATGACTATTAATTTCTAGACTAACCCCAGATACACAGGCGTCTTCAGTTCACTTTTACCTTCTGTGTTTGCTCCTTTCGTCCCCTACAGCTCTACCGCTGCAAGCACCTTTTCTTATGAAGCTTCTCATGGCCAGTATGCCTGTCTGCAGGAGCACTTTTAACAAACAGAAATTTGCAGCTTCCTAATTGACCATCGCTTAGAAAACAGAAGCCATTCTATTATAAGTGGTAGTGTATAGGCCTCACAGGAGAATCTGAAAGATGCTCCTATGAAAAACACAAGGTGCTGTTACTTAATTTGGCTACTTCTCAAACTCTTGGTTATATCTGCCGTTAAGGTGTAATATCAATATGTGAATGCTGGGTAGATTAAAATATCACCTGGACTGACTGATCCCCAGAATATTTATGTAATAGCCCACAGTATATCAATGATTGAATGGAAAAACCAAGACTTCAAGCAAAAATTTCTTATCCAGGTGACATTGAGTCCATTGAGGTATTGAGAACTAAATTCATGTGTTTGCTGAGTAGATCTGTTTCAATTTAGAGATTAATAGATACTCTGAATTCTGATTACATATTACTGAGTCTGCTATTTTAATCCACAATTGCTAATACCTCATTTCACTCTATGCTTTGGAATTTTATTCCATGAAGAATTCCTTGGACATGAGTATAATGCCAGAAAGCCAGAATGAGAATGGGTCAACTCCTAAAATGGAGATTTAAGCAAAAAGGACAAAAAACAATGCACAGAACTAGCCAGAAAGAATTATGTGTCCTTGAAGTCTACTTTAGAAGGTTAAAGCAATTTTTCTGCCACCTAAATTATCAAGATCATAACTGCAATTCTTCATTTATTTTTACTTTGCCAGAATTGGTCTCAAATTGCATGGTATTGATGTCAAACACTCTAACAAGACCTAACATGAAATTCAAGCATCAGAAAAGCACCATCACAAGTAACCAGCAAAAGGGAGAAAAAATAGACAAAACAAAACAAAAAAATTGTTTATCCACTCCCAGGATTTCTAGAACACATAATTATGAAATCAGAGAATCCCCTCTATATGATAGAACTTTTCCCTCTAGGGGATTTCCACACATCAAAATAACCTACATGACCAATCAAGAAGATATTAATAGAACCAGGTTGCAAAATCCTGTAACAGGCAAGAAAGCAGCACGTGTCATGTGTATCATTAAGCGGTACACATTCTTAAGACTGATAAATCTGAACCCTGACAAATGTATTTTGTTGTTTTCCTCTCTTTAGCACTGCACTATGTTCCTAATAAAACGCGGGGGAAAAAAGTATTTCTCAAATTTGGAACACTAACTGTTGGAGTAGATAAAGCACCTCTTTGTTGTAGGAAGGCAGACTCTCTGAAGGGTATCTATTTACAAAAAGAGTGGTCCTCAGCCAAGGGATGGCTGGATTGCCCATTGAAAAATATACATAATATATATTGTATGTCTAAAACAGTATGCCTGTGCTTTGTGTGTTCGTTTTGCTTTGTTTTTAGAACAAATGGCCTTTCAAAGCTGTTCAGCATAGCCTGTGGTTCTCTGACTGCACGGCATCGTGACTCAGCTCCCCTTCCCACATTGCAATGACGAATAAACTAAGTGTAACACAACCACACAGGAGATGACATGAGTTGGATCAAATCGGTCCAAGGCAACACGATGGCTGCATTTCAGGAGGCTGAATAACTCAATATTAGAATATGTGCCTCTACACACCAAGATGGAAAGAGTAGCCAAACCAGTTCATTGAGCGAATCAAATAAGATCTTTCCTCAACGAGAGACTATGCTTTGGGGTAAATAAATGCATTACATGGTCAGGGCTTCAGGAAGAAAAAGGATGCTTTTCCTAAACACTAGAAAACAAAGTGATTTAGACATATGTGAACAGCCCAAACGAACCTGGCGGACTCTTCCCCGGTGGAGGAGAACCACAAATAAGGTAATAAAATTTCAATTTCATGAAGTCGGTACTAGAGAATGGAAAGAGTTCCTCTTTCTTCTGTGGGTCATTGTGGGGGTGATTTTAAGAGTCATGACCATGGCATTTGCACAAAACAACAAGAACAACAATGGAGACTTGGAATCGAAATATTGCGTGCTCTCTAATCTGTCAATTCTTCATGTTAGCCCTTACACGCATGTTATTTGCTTAGGGTATTTTTTTTCCTCCCTGTAATTTTTTTTTTTTTTTAAGATTTTATTAGGGATGGGGAACAGGACTTTATTGGGGAATAGTGTGTATTTCCAGGACTTTTTTTTTTTTTCCAAGTCAAGTTGTTATCCTTTCAATCTTAGTTGTGGAGGGTGCCGTTCAGCTTCAAGTTGTCCTTTCAGTCTTAGTTGTGGAGGGCACAGCTCAGCTCCAGGTCCAGTTGCCAGTTGCTAGTTGCAGGGGGCACAGCCCACCATCCCTTGCGGGAGTAGAACCAGCAACCTTGTGGTTGAGAGGACGCGCTCCAACCAACTGAGCCATCTGGGAGCTCAGCGGCAGCTCAGCTCAAGGTGCTGTGTTCAATCTTAGTTGCAGGGGGCGGAGCCCTCCATCCCTTGCGGACTCGAGGAATTGAACTGGCAACCTTGTGGTTGAGAGAATGTGGGAATCAAACCGGCAGCCTTCGGAGTTAGGAGCATGGAGCTCTAACCGCCTGAGCCACCGGGCCCACTCTCTTCCCTGTAATTTTTGATGCGTAAATAACTTCTTTCGCATCAGTTTCTTATCTGGCTGCAGAATCTAATGATGTGATAAGAATAACTGAAGAAATGTAAATCCCCTCATTACTATTGAAAGTGCCTTAAATATAGTACATGTTCCATAAATACTCATTAAATTGAACTTTGTTTAATCAACATCTGTTTGAGGTAAGCAAATGCAAAACTTATTGATCAGGATCCAGGCCACACTTCGAAGGAGAGTCACTCCTACTGTAGTTCAAAGAAGTTATAGTCATGAATATTTATAAAAGTGTCACCTTTTAGTGGGGAAAAAAAAAATCTAAAAAGAGAGCAAATTGCAGACGCTCTCAACAGCCTTACTCTTTCCTACGTCCACAGCCTCCACCACACATTCTATCCCATCGTACGGTTTGTAGGCTTTTTAACATCCCTTCCTATGGCCAAGTAACGTGGATTTTCTCCCACAGCTCCAACCCAACCCTCTGGAAGTATATACTTCACTTACTACAGAGGATGGAAAGCTAAGGATAGCCCAGGCCCCGGACAGCAGTGGGTTCCAGCTATGACCTGGCCCCTATCACGGAGATGAGATTTGGGAATGAGAGAGGAAACAGCATCTGTGTTTGTGCGGCTTCTTTTATTGACAAGCACAGACATGGGAGGTTTGCGGTTTTCTGTAGCCGGAGTACTAAAGGCCCCAGGGTCTGCTCTTTAACACTGGGCATGCCAAGGAGCACTGTGGGAGCATCCATTTTCATGGCTGGGGTCATGTCTAAGGTGGTATAGTCCTGACATAAATACCTGAATGGCAGAGATTCCCCCGCAGTGGTGGAGATCAGCTATCCTGATGGGTGTTGTTCTGATTTAGTCCTGGAAGTTTGGCCAAGAGTTTGTTCCCGACCCTCCAACTATCTTGTAAGAGCCTCATTATTTCCTGCTTAAACTGCCTACTTACCCTTTTTGCATCATTTTCCTCCTCTTCATTCTTTGATTTGCAACAGTCGGGCAAGTTAGGGGGAAAAAGATTTTTCTAAGAAACTCAAAGCTTATATGTCAAGATCTCAGCATGGACAACTACAGCACAGAATTTTTACAATGAGCCATAGACTAAAAAGGATTGGGGGTATGAAGTAAAGATGTTCCTGCTACACAGGCCACAATAAGCCTTTCCTGGGACCAGAAGAGGACGACTGAGCAGAGAGCAAGACAGAAAGCATCCAGACTCGAGACTCATGCCTCTCTACTCAGGAAGTAAAACAAAAACAAACTGTGGAGAGAAGGAGAGATGCCCAGGCAGTTCAGGCCTGAATTGGTAAATACCAATCCTCTTCTAACCCAGGGAGACCGTAAGCCTCTTAGAAAAGTCCCACATTCAACATGAGAGGGTTAGGTAGGACCGGATAGGGGAAGGTGGGCATAAGGACAGCTACGTACGTTCTACTCTACAGTGACATAGGAAGAGCAAGCAAGAGTTCTTGCCCACACCCCACTAAGGGGACAGAGTGAGAAATAGAGGAGGAGGAGGGATGACAGGTGAGCAGGGAGATGTCTGAGATCAAGAGAAGGCAGTTGCCAAGGTGAGAGCTTTTGCTCTAGGAGGCAAAGGCCAACAGCCAACATGCAACCCCAAGACCCACTGTGCCAGCCACATCTCAGGGGATGCCCAGTCAGGTAGTTCAGGGAACAGGGACCTCAAGGAATATCACTGCAGGTACCACAGTGACAGAAACTGATGGCTACAGTCCAAGCAAAATAAAAAAGCTCAAGCAGAGGCCAGCAAGACCACACATTACTTTCCTGATCCCAGAATTATAAATAAACTCTCCTGCGAAAAATAGATCACCCCTGAATGGTAGAGAAGGACACGAAGAAGGCATAAAGAAAACATGAAAGACGAAGAATGTACATAAATGTAGTAAGATGAAATTGGACGGTGATTGTGATAATATTTGAATTTAACTAAAAAGTCACTGCTTGGACAGAAAATACCTGAATAAGAAAGAATAAGGTGTCTGGTCAAGGCAGACTGGATACTCAAGGGTAAAAAGTGAGCTTAATTATAGAAAACAGAATTAAAATTTTTAAAACAGTTCAGTCATTATGTGTAAATTTTGACCCTACCATAATAGCCAGAATTTATTGAGTGCTTGCATATGCCTAATTAAAGAAAATAATCATTATTTCATTTATTCTTGGTGTAGTCTAATTATCTTCATTGTACGGGTAAAGAAAAGTGAATCTCACAAATATGAAATAATATACTGAACGATGAACAAAATTACATAGATGATAAAGACATGAGAAAGCCATATCTATAGTCAAGCAGTGTTCCACAAAGTGTCTCCAATGAATAATCAGTTGCTTCAAATGTTTTCTTCCTTTCTCATCCATTTGGTAGTCAGACACCCCACAGACAGATACTAATGATTGCTGGATGGAAAGAGAAGAAAATTCATGTCACCAAAGCTCAGGTTTTCTTCTCATAACTAGAGTTTGCTGCCCTTGCCTTTTTCTTAACAATATTTCGAACTTCATGGAAACTGAATAGAAAACAAACAAATCCAGGTGTTTGGACCTGGGCTAGAGTATAGTTGCATAAATAAGTCATTTCTAAAGTCTCCTTCCTAGACTAATTCACTACGTGGCTACTACGTACATGGAAAAAGGGCTGACTACCGGATATGCCTCATCTCTAAGTTCTGGGGCAAGAATTATAAAATCAATGTACACATCATTTAAAAAATTCTAATGCAACATGATTTGGGTGTGCCATAAAACTTGATCTAAAAACACTTGCCTGTGGCATTCATTTTCCTGCCATCCCTTGGGACTAGGAAAGGATGCATTGTTTTTCAATGTCCCCAATTAGAATCTACTCAATCATTTCTATTCCTTCACAATTGTAAAAACCTTTGCTCACGGCACTCGAAAACGACTAGGCAGGCTTATAGAAGACACCCCACCAGACATGCTCTGTCATCCAGATTCCATTCTCTTGTTCTTTGCCCATCGAGCCATCCTGAAGCTGAAGAGGCAGGCCTGGGTGCCAGCTGTCAGCTCTGAGCTGGAGAGCTGCAGTTGGCCTGGCCTGAGCCTGACAGAGAGCCCAGGAACCAAGTTCCCCCAGCCAAGCAGCGCCTGACTTCAGCCTGACTGCTTTGCTCAGAGCTTCCAGGGCACAGTCAGTGATGCTGAGCAGGTTCTGGAGGATTCTCTCCGTAATGTATACTGCCATGGTCAGACTGTTGAACTGGGAACTTTTCCCAGAGGACCAAAAGCATATTTCATGCCAGCTCCTGTGCTTCCTTCTGCATGTTCTTTAATTCAAAAAGCCAGGAATTCCTTAGCATGTCTTGTTTGCTTTTGTAGACACCCAATAGAGAGCCTGAAATGTAATAAGCACTCACTCACTAAATGCTTTTTGAATGAATGAATGAATGATAGAATTAATCAGAAAAGCAAGAAAACCATGCAAAAATAGATTTAATTTAAAAACAGCTTTTCTTCAACCTGACACCACTGTCTGCATGCCAAGGAATGATTCCCAGCGCTTCTCAAACTTCAACGTACTTAAGAATCACCAGGGGATCTTGTTATAACACAGGTTTTGACTCACTAGGTCTGTGACTGGGCCTGAGTTCCTGCATGTCTGAAAACCTCCCAGGCGATTCTATTGGCTCCAACCACGTTTTCAAGTAGCAAGGTCAGTGTCAACTAATTGGTCTTAACCATCATTAGAATCTTAGTGAACTTCTTGGGTCAGGCAAACTTATCCATGGTTAATAAACCAATATGTCGGTCTTGGCACACCAGAAGTAATCAATCAATAAATATTAAATGAAGATTTTATCAGGGAGAGAATAAGCTTGGTTTATGTAAAGGACAGAGCAATTTCCCTAGTAATTCAAAGGGAATGTTTACAAAAGAAAATCTTCTCATTCCTGTGCCTCTGAATGAATTTCAGAACTTACTATCAAGTGAACACAGTGTGGTCAGCTCTGAGCCATAGTTTAAATTCACCGTCCAAATCTTAAGTTATAAAACATCTTCAGATACGGGTATAATTCTTCCAACATTCATGAATTTCATTCTCATGAAAAATGAAAAAAATAGTGAACACCTGATCTTTATCCCAGACAAGTCTTGAAATTTTAACATTTGTTGATAAAAAGGAGTAAAAAAGTAGAGAGCAAAATGGAACTTACATTGAGCAAAATTACAGATGAGGTCGACTGTGGTTTTCCAGGAACCGAAGTCTTTAAGACAGAATGGAAAAGACACATGTTCCCATCAATAATTGAAAAGCATGATTTTGGAAGAAGATACTCATTTGTTTACGGTGGCTCTGGGACTCATAGTTGTATACAGTGGCTTCTACATATTAAGTAATTACAGGAAAGTTTCTACTTCAACATTGTTTCTTGGGAACAAATATTTAAAATCGTGGCCATGCTTAACCAGGAGCTAGTATGCAAGCTTGAATCGTAATAGGACTTAGCTAGTAAACATATGACCTAAAATGCAGAGGACATGCTTGGTTGTACTGCTCCCAAATTCATGACACAGTCGTCAACCATCCCTGCAAAGTCCCTGTCTTTTCATTTTATTCTTCTGCCTTATCCTTAATCCCCACGCCTCCATCTGTAGAAACTTACTGTAATTTGTTTGGCATGTTTCTTGGACGTGTAGGTACCTGAAATACGGTACTCTTTTGTTATGTGTTTATGTTTTAAATTTGCCTAAGTAAATCATATTATAGATCTTGTTATGTTACTTTTTCCTCTCAACATTATGTTTGAAAGATCTCTCCACATAACGCATCTCTAATTTGTTACCTCTGTGAGAATCCACATTCCCCCATTTAATTCCCTTGGAGACTGATACCGAGGTTGTCTACAATGCTCTGATCTACAAATAATGCTTAAGAAAACATTCTTACACATGCCTCTTTGGAGACCGGAACACAAGTGTCACAGGAGTGGAATGGCTGGGTTATGGCACCTATGTATACTAAGTAAAACTAAGAATCTCCAAATTGTTCTCCAAATTAGCCCTTAAGAGTCTATAGTCTTTGCTGTACCCATTTTTCTGTTGGTTCCCTATTTCGATAAGGGTTTCTTAAGTATTCTAGATATTATCCCTTGTCAGTTTGTGGCTTCTGAAATAACTTCTCCCAACCTATTCCCTGCTGGCTGACTTTATCGACGGTACCCTTCACTGAATAGAAATTTACAATTATTTATGTAGTCAAATTCATCATTGTTTTATCATTTTTTCTAATGCCTTATACTTTTGGAGTCTTATTTAATAATTCTTCCACAATTCAGAATCACAGAGATATTTTCTTATGTAGTTTTATTCACTTTACAGTTTTATCTTTCATTTTAAGCCTATAATTAATCTAAATTATATTTTTGAGAACGAACTTCATTTTTTTCTATATAGCCACTTGTTTTCCCAATATCATCCAATAAAGAAACCATTTTTTTTCCATTATGTCCATTTCAATCATATATCAGGTTCCCCTGGAGTTGTAAACATGGAGTTGTTTTTGAGCACTCAATTCTCTTCCATTGATCTATTTTCATGTTTCTGTACCATCTTATCTCATTTTTATGGCTTTCTCGTAGCGTGTCAGAATTTACACATTTTTTTCTGAAATGCACTCAACTACATTACGATTTTTCTTTAGTTGCTGGATTTAGCTTGCTAATATTTAAGTATGAATTTTTGTATCAATATTCATAAATGAGAACCACATAAGATTATTCTTTCTTGGACTATTTGTAGCAGATCTGATTCCCCTATGTTTTCCTGGCTAATAGAACACAAACTTTGTAGCAGACATAGATCCCTCAATTTCTTAGGAAAGTAGGTCCCTCTCTGACCCTATAAGATGAATCATGATTCGTTCAATCCAGGCAGAGGAATTCCACTCTCCTCTATCAGTAACTGATCTGAGTATCTGTGTGTGACCCAGTTCTGGCCAAAGAGACATAATGAGACACATGTCACAAGCTTCCCTTCCTTATGTGTAAATAGCCTCACTTGGGGAAAGCCTTATCCTGCCTCTTCCTTTCCTCAGAAAGTTTGAGATCATGAGGCTTTAAGTTACATCATGAGGTAACAACCATAAAAGTAAAAAGGCAATAATAAAGATGGTCGAAAAGATAGTTAGAAACAAATTAGGTTACTGATGTCATCACTAAGCAAGTGAATCAATTCTATCAAATTTAAGTTCTATAATTTCCGTTATATGAGAAAAGTAAACCACTATTTGTTTAAGCATGGCTAAGTTTTTGTGCCTTGAAGCTGAAAATATCCTAAATCATATACTCCCCGTGTTATAGTAGGTGATCTCAGAAGCAGATCCTAGGATAAGAATTCAAGATGTAAAAATCCTATATATAATATTAGCAAAGTACAAAGATATATGAAAAGGATAATGTATCAAGAGCAAATCTGACTTATTCTAGGCTGATTTAACATTTGAAAATGAATGTAATTCACTACATCAAAAGATTAAATTTAAAAAACCACATCAACATGTCAGTAGATGCAGGAAAATGATTTTATTAAATTAAGCATCTATCCATGATAAAAAATTGCTACCATACTAGAAATAGACGGGAATGGCTTATTATGGGAATGACTATCTGTGAATTCTACTGCAAAAATTATACTTAATGATAAAATATTGAAAGCTTTACCTCTGAGAATGAAAACAAGATACGGATATCTGCTGTCACCACGTCCAATCACCTTTCTCCTAGCTATTGATACAGGGCAAGGCAAGAAAAAATAAGCGAAAGATTGGATTAAAAAAACTAAGACTGTCCATTTTACCAAATGACATAATAAGTATGTAAAAAGTCCAAAAGACTCTACAGATAAACTATTAGAATTAATATATGAATTAAGAACCCGCACAGTATTCAAAATCTGTTTTATGTCTAAATACTAGAAACAAACAATTTAAATTTTAAAATTTAAACTTAAAGAACATTTATAATGAGATTTTAAACACCCATACAGCTTGGAATAAATCTAATGAAAACTATGCAAAAAACCCTAGAAAATGTTACTACGAGAAATTAAAGAAGGCTTAAGTAAATAATGAGATATATGTCCACATATTGTGAGTTAACTTTGTAAACATGTCATCAGTTTCCATGGTTGATCTATTCCAAACAAAATCCCAGCAGAGGGGTGTGTGTGTGTGTGTGTGTGTGTGTGTGTAAACTGGCTAACAATATTTCAATGATCCAATTTTTCTGCATTCTCACCAAGTTTTGGTGGTTTCGCTATTTTTCATTTTAGCTATTCTAGTAGTGATATTGTATGTATGTACTGATATTACCATTGTGGTTTTAGTTTGAATTCCCCTGTTGTCTACTGATGTCGAACATCTTTTCATGTGCTTAATTTGCCATCTGTGTATCTTCAGTGAAATGTCTATGCCTTTTGCCCATGTGCTAATTGGATTGTTTGCTTTTTTGCTGTTGAGTTTTGAGAGTTCTTTACATATCCTAGATAGTAGTCTCTTGTCTGATGTGTGGCTTGCTAGTCCTTTGTCAGATACCAGTTTTCTCCCATTCTGTAGCTTGTCTTTTCATCTTCTTACCAGGGTATTTCTTTCACAGAGCAAATTTTTAAATTTTGATTAAGTCCTGTTTATCAATTTTTTCTTTTATAGATTATGCTTTGGTATCAAATCTAAGAACATTTGCCTAGTCCTAGATCCTGAAAGTTTTTTACACACTTGTATGTTTTCTTCTAAAAGTTTTATAGTTTTATGCTTTCCATTTAAGTTTGTGATTCATTTTAACTTTCGTATAAGGTGCAAGACTTAGACTGAAGGTTTATTTTTTTAACCTATGGATGTCTAATTGTTCCAGCACCATTTGTTGAAAATTCTACCTTAATGCTATTAAATTGATTTTGCACGTTTATCAAAGTCAGTTAGGCCTGTTTTTTGTTTATGTTTGTGCGCATTTCTGGGTTCTCTGTTCTGTTCCAATGATCTATATGTCTATCCCTCCACCGAAATAACATAGCAATGATTATTGTAGCTGCATAATAACTCTTGAAATTGGGACGATGGATTCTTCCCACTTTATTCTTCTGTTTCAAAAGAGTTCTAGCCATTACAGTTCCTTTTTCGTTCATATAAATTTTAAAATAATCTTGTCTATATCTACAAAAAAATATTGCTGGGTTTAGATAGGATTTCTATTAAATCTGTTCATCAATTTGGGTAGAATGACATCTTTTTAATATTGAGTCTTCCAATATGTAAACACAGATTTCTCTACATTTATGTAGATCTTTAATTTTTTTCATCAGTATTGTGTGCTTTTCAGCATACAAGTTCTATATAAATGTTCTTAGATTAACACTGAAGTTATTTCACTTTGGGGGGACAACTGTAAATGGTATTTTAATTTCAGGTATTTTAATGGTATTTAACGGTATTTTAATGCCATGCATTCGTTACTGGTATATAGACACTCAATTGATTTTTCTGTGTTTATCTTCTATCCTGTGACTTGGTTTTTAGTATTCCTACACTTCCATTTTGGATTCTTATTGATCTCTTTTACTTTCTTAGAGCTCAGTTATGAATTTAAAGTGATTTATTATACTTTTTCCAACATTTCAGGATATTTTATAGTATGAAGGCTTTCATTCTATTTTGATAGACATAATGTCAGCCATTTTTTGTTAGGCTATTAAATTATCTTAATTAATATTTTATTTAGCATTTATTTTATCTAAGCTCGTAAGTGAAATAGGTGTATAATTTTATTTCGTATACTTGTATTTGGTTTTGTAACCAAGATTATAGTAGCTTCTAAATGAGTTGAATGGCTTTAAAATTTTTCTATTTTCTAGAACAATATGTATAATACAGACAGATTCTATTACTTAAATTTTTGGTAAAACTCTCCTATAAAGTGTTCTGGGTCTGAAACTTTACTGCCAGGTGGTCATTGATTTCCACTGCTGTTTTTTCAATAATTTTTGGTTTATTCATGTTCTCTCTTTCCCTCGCACTAAATTTGGTGGTTTCAGAAATCATCTATTTCATCTATGCTTCAACTGTATTTATATATTTCTTCAAAATATTTTTATTGTTTTAAATGCTGTGCTATCTGTAATTATTTGGAGGGTTTTGTTCTGCATTTTGTCTTTTCTTCTCTCTTCTTATCTAGTCTAGATCAGTCTTGGTAGAGGATAGTCTCACAAAAATCTTTTCTTTTAATTTTATTCTGTACTGAAGAATTTAGACCCAGAATAATAAAGTTAATGTCCAACAGACATTTTGGTTATAAAGATGTTTCCTGTAGTTATAAATTCAAGTTATCATAAAGCAAATCAAGAATTTAATTACATCTAGAGAGTACTCAAGATCAATGGGCTTTCTTTCCTATTTTGACCAGTATTTTCATTTGTCCAGCCCTTTTATATCTACTGATCACCTGATTTATATCATCTGTATCACCCATTGTTCTAAACAAGCCACTAGAGCACTCAAAGCATCTGAGTTACTATTGCGACAATTTATTCCAGAAATTACCACATCATACTCCATCACATAAATTATATTCCCTAAGAAAACAAAACTATCATCTCTATTTCCATTGACAAAAATGTATGCTATGGGATTGCACCCTGTACTTACTTTAAAAAATGAAAGCTAAATGAACTCTTTCTGAATTTTTCTCATAGTGACAATGAAATTAAGACCCACAGGATTTTAAAATCAAAAGTGACCATAGAAATCAAATAGTTCATCACCCTCATTTTGCAGTTGAAGAAGTCTTGGCCTAAAGAATTGACATTTACAAGATGACACATGAGAACCAGAACTCACTCAGATCGCTGATTATAGCCTCATAATGAACTGAATTTTTTTTTTCCTTACCGCAACACGGTAGAAAAAGAGCAAAGCTGTCAAACTACAAATTTGGTAGTGATGAAGGAGGATGGAGAATGGGGAACGCAAGAGGGGAAACAGAACTTAGGGGAAGATCCTAAAAATCAACTCTAATGGGAACACATGAATTTGAGAACACTACTTAAGTTACCCCACGATAGTAAAGGAGAACTGACATTTTTATTTATGTCACTTTTATAAATCAAAGCCAAAGGTCCCATTTGTAGTTTATTACTCACGTTGGTATTCTTGTCACTGTTAATGATATATTTACCTGCAAGGTACCTTTGCAACTATAGAGAATGGGGTTCAAGAAAAAAGGCAAACAGAAAACAGGCATCAGCATTTCTTTTACTAGATAATGCTAACTTGTGCCTGCATTTCCTGTTTGTTACATATGCCATCTAGGAGGGTGAGGAAAAAATGTGATGTAACTTAATTTAAACTCAGAGCCTAATCATCCATGACCTTTAAACTCTGAAACCAGTGCTACTGCCCACATGGTAAATGCAATTATGAAATTTGATTTCCTATATGTTGTGGGCAATGAAATTTGTTTTAATTGACACTGATATATATTTGTAATAACTTCTGTATACATTTAAAATCAATGCCAATTTCAACTCTCTGGGTAATTTTATACTGAACAGACAAAATTTCACAGAGGCTGAACTTTGCAAATGGCAAAACAACAAATAAAACAAAAAACCAAATCTGAGCATTCAACTATCCTAAGACCAGAAAAGATCTTTCAGCTACAGGGCTTACTTACCAAGCCCATTAAGCAAATTTGCCAGGTCCTACGCTTGCTTCAGAATTTAGGGAGATTCCTACAATGTTGTGGCAGATGGGAGCCCCTCAGTCACTTCAACTATGTCCCCACTCCTACCCTCGGACTAAACCACCAGCACAGTCTCTGCTTCCTTCTCTTTTCTAAGACTCTTTTGTTCGGCTTTAAACGAGACACAGCTGAACATAATGGAACAGTCCTCACTACAGACAGGCAGGGAACCTGTATTCAGAGACTGCACATTGGGAGATGGAACACTGGCCCAGGTTCCAGTGACCAAGCTGTCATTGCACCATGCTAACCAGAAAAGTCAGCATACGTGGGTCATGTGTGTGAACACGCACGCATGCGCACACACACACACGCTCCACTATGTCACTGTTGAGAGGTCTGCTATTGAGGCTGTTCGGACTTCTGCTTGGTATTTCCGGGCAGGTAGAGCACAAAGCCCTTCAGCACAGTGAAGGAGATGGCACTGCGCTGGGGGCAGAGCAGCAAGCAAATTGAAAATCAGACTCTCCTGGAAGAACAACCAGCCCCTCTTTAGCATCCACTTAAGCTCTTCCTTCCTTTCTAAAGGGCTGGCTAGAATCTAACTGCACTTTAACATCCAGCAAATGCTGCAGATAGGGAAAGCTGTCAGGGCTATTATTTCCTTTTCCTTTTCCACATTGATTCCATCTGAGACTGAACATATCAGCAATTATGCCTGTCAAATCTAGATTTAAACTTCCTATACGATTTTGAAAGTATCCCCTATTGACTCAGGCCATCTGGAGTTGAGTCCTCTTTATGAATTACTGTATGTATACAGTCAGACCGGATGGGGGACTATCATGTTATCACTTAAAAGTTCTTTCTTTTTCCAGGGGTCCAAGCCAGGTAGCATTTCTCATAATGAGAAATATGAAAGGGAGGATTATGTGCCTATGTAAAAAAGAAAAGGAATATAAATGAATTGTGCAGAAGAAACTATTTGGGTGGGTTGTGAAAACCTGTACGAAACTAATGCAAGATCCACTTTTTACAATATTCTTGTATTTATTATATATGACTATAAGACAAATAATAGCATGGTAAGATATTATATGTTTTTAGTTAGTTTTCACTAGCCTATATTTTCTAAGGTTTCTACAGTAACCTTGCAGTACTTTCGTTATAAAATAAATTTGTTTTTTACACTAGCATGAGATGAGCACAGGAGGACTGCATGAGGAATATAAGTCTCCTTATACAGACTCATGATCCCCAAGTGTTTATAAACAGAAGGAAATGTACAATTGTATGTTAGTGAAATACACAGAGGTCAGGAAAATAGAGTTAAGCTTGTAGAAATGGCGCTAGAATCACCTCCCGAGAATATTTATATAGGTCCACAAAGATATTTATATAACTTGCTGTCAGAGACTACCCATGTTAGTTTCTTGCCATTTATGCAACCCTGGACACTACAGCAAAGCCTCCTTTATAGCCCTCTGCTGAGTACCGTAACCTCACTCTGACATATAAATTCAAGTGGCAGTGAGTTATAATATGGGGAATCTTCTCTGGTAATAGCTCAAGAAACAAAGCTCACCAAACTTTTATAAATGCCTTGATTTTTTAAAGAGAAATAAGGGACCAGGGGAGAACGGGATAGTTTAAAAAACAAAACAAAACAAAACAAAACAAAACAAAACAAAACAAAAACCGTATTTCCTTCTTTCAAGCCAAAAGCACTACATTGTAACTACCTTGTAAATCTCTACCAATCTGTGCTCCATGTAAATCTCAAATGGGAGTTCTCTTAGTGAACACACCCATGAAAGGTGCTTGCCAGGATGTTTATAGAATCATTACTGGTAGGGTTTCCTTTGCAGGAAAAAAGTCATGGCTGCAGTTCCATTCTTTAGGGGGTGCAAAAATGTATTTCAGGAGGCAGTAAGCCTTTTCATGAAAAAAAAAAAAGAAGACTTTAGTTCGAACCGTAATTATATTCTCACAAAGAAATTCAGAAATGGGATATTCTTTTTTTGGTAGATCAATGGCTTTATCCAAGCAACAGCTCATGAATAAATCTCTTTTTAAAGATCTAAAATGTGACACAAGCTCATTATTAGAAAATATTCAAATAGAACTAAGTACATGGCTTTAAGGGGGAAAATATGTGATACAGTATTCTGAACCAGATCTGAATTCTCAATTATGTGTCTTTTTTATTTTAATTATTGGGCAAGTCCATTTTCAGTTAGATTAAAGTGTATCTTCTGTGAGATCACTTTTCCTACATATTTCAACTGTAACAAAATAATGCAACACTAATCTGTGAGACTTTTTTCAGTAATAGATGTTTTTCCTCCGTAAATCAATGCAAAGGCTAATTGGGGTGGAAGGTGACTATCTCTCGTGGTTATAAATACATTTGCATTGCTATCAATCTTTTCCACTACCAATGTTAAACGAGGCTGAACAACCTAGAGAAAAATGAAGTTCAATGTTAGCACATAGTAAATGCTGCCATCAAGCGGCCAAATGGAGAGTTGCCCTAATAAAAAAATAAAGTTGTCAACTAAATTACTAACACAATGTTTAAAACATGAAATCACTCTCACTCAGAGCTTGATTGGCATTTTTGCCACAAGCAGGGCTTTAAAACTACGACCTGGGGGCCAGGTTCTTGGCCTGTTTTTGAATGGCCCTCAAGCTAAAAATGTGGCCTGCAAAGCCAAACAAAAACAAGCAAAAACAAACTACAATACTCTGCAAGTGAATATTCTTTAATTCTGGGTAGCTTATTACTAATAACATGTCTTTACCCCTAATCCTGTCCGTGGCGATGTTACATGTTAGTGGCATTGAACTCGAACTATTTAATGTTAAAAGTAATTGCACTCCATTTTCTGATGTTAAAAAAATAAATTATTTTGTTTAATAATCTTAGCACCTAATATACGCAAACTTTGTTTTAATAACTTTTGCTATTCACTGCTTAGAATTAACTTTCAAGTAGACGGGAAATGTTTGTTTTATGAGAAATGGCTTCCCTAGAACACAACCAGATACTTTCACATATTAGGCAGTGGAAGATACAGGTTTTTCACTTATTAAAAATTGGTCCCTATAGCTCTATGATTAATTATAATGCCAACTTATTTTCATTTTGCATGGCAGGGCAGAAAAGTATGATATAAAAATGAGCATTTTTTTAAATATCTACATATTTTAATGATGTTCATGAGGAACAATTTTTTATTTTATTTATTTAATGTCATATGTGAAAGCATTGAAACCAAATTAAGACGTTTATCCCCAAAGATAGTCTAAGTGATGCAGTTAATTAAATAGTTAATCATTACTTAATGAACAAACACATTTTAAACATCCATTTCACAATTAATAGAATAGCGGACGTAGGAACTGCTTCTGAGGTTTTCAAAGTCCTATAAAACCTATGGTGTAAAGTATTTCTCAAAGTGTGGCAAATAGTCCACCTGCAACAGAATCATATGAAGTGCTTATAAAAAAAAAAATCAGACTCTTAGACTTTATCTTGGATCTACTGAATCAGAATTTCAAGGAAGAAAGGAGTGGGATTTGAATTTTTCACAATCCCATAGGTAACCTCTGTAACCTGAAAGTTTAAGAACCACTCGTTTTAGTAAATGAGAGGCAAAAGTTAACTGATTTTTCTTAAGGTCACAAAGCTCGGGTTAGAATCAGAAACAGAAGCCAGTCTTTCTCCAGTCCTCCTATACTGCATAACCTGGAAAATACTTTTCCACTGCAGGTCTCAGAATTCTGGCACTACAATTGAGAGCTATTAACTACAGACAGTGCAGGCACTTCTTAAGTTACATCTTATGGTCTTTAATAAATAAAAAATAAAATGTGGTAGGTTATCAAAAGAAAGGTATAACAGTGCGAGTTTTCTTAATATTCATCACTACATTAAAACTAATAGCTGATTCCCTATAAAAGCAAAAGTGTAAAGTTGTCTCTAGTCTTTTCTTTACTATGAAACCAAACCAAAACAAGATCAGGAAATATAAATCAAAAGACAGACCTCTGCGTGCTAGATTGTTTGCCCACAGACGAGCACTATAATTCCTTCTATCACTGATGCACACCCTTTTACAATGTGACTTTGCCACCCTTTGAAACTTGACAGGACTTCTGACTTGCTCTGACCAACAGAATGCAGCAGAAGTGTTGCTATGTGACATTCTAGCTTCAGCCTGGAAGGTCCTGCAGCTTCTTACCCTCTTGGAATACTGAGACCATCATGCCATGAAGATATTCAGGATGAAATACCATGTGGAGAGAGGAGCCCACCTGTCTCAGCCATCATAGTTGAGTCACCAGCCAACCGCAGCCACATGAATGAACCCAGGTGAGACCAGAAGAATTGCCCAGTCAACCAACAGAATTGGGAGAAGTGATACATTGTATCACTGACTTAAGTCACTAAGTTTTGGGGCAGTTTATTATATAATAACAGATAATTAATAGGCTAAGAAACAAACATAACACTAAACCACTACATATAAAGAAAACTATGGTAACACACAACCAATGCTAGTACAGTGAAAATAATACAAAGATAGGGAAGGACTCTGTGAGAGACACAAGCCACTGCAGGCTCTGAATGGAATGAGGTATTCATCACAGGACGTGGGATACACCAAGACAAAAATAATCACTATTCATGCAGAAGTTGTGGAACCCTCAGTAAACCTTACTTTATACCACAGAGTGGCACATATTACCAAACTGAATAAGAAAGCATATAGACATGCCTGCCACCTTTTCAAGAGAACTGCTTCAAATGAATCAGGGTGGTAGAGAAATTATCATCGGCAAGTAGCCTTGCAGAGAAGCAGGGAAAATCATTATCAGAAAAAAGAAGGAAGGAAGGAAGGAAGGAAGGAAGGAAGGGAGGGAGGGAGGGAGGGAGGGAGGGAGGGAGGGAGGGAGGGAGGGAGGGAGGGAAAAAGAGAAAGAGGGAGGGAGGGAGAGAGAAATTAACACACTCATACCCACACACACATTTGTGGCTTCTCTATGTGCCAGAGAGACTTCTAGTTAACTCAGAGTTGATTTATATGCCTAGGTTAGAATATTAGTGAGAATGTATTCAAAAGCCATCATGTAAACTTCAAACTTTCTGCTGCACTCTACCTAACCCTCCTCTAGACTATCCATCATCAAACAGCTGATTCAAGTGAGTATTACAGATGAATAATAGTCAGAAAAAAATCAGCTGGGGCATATGCAAAAACAGTACCAAAAACCTAAGGAAAAGAATATGGAAAAAGGAAGGCAGATAAAAAACTTCACAAGGCTACAACACAAATCAGATATATACTATATATTATATATATAATATATATGTGATATATATATATAGTATATATACACTATAGTACTATTTAAATAAAAGGAATTTAGAATTACAACCCCTTAAAAGCAAGAGTTCAGACAAGACATAGTAGGACTCAAAGAAAAAGATCAGAAAATAAATGTAATGAGAAGGGATGTGTCAGTCAAAAAAAAAATAGAAGAGAAAAATGAAACTATTACATAAATGAAGGTCACATGAGAGTCATCAACACACAAAAAAAGAGCCATTTCTGAAAGAACAGAAAATAGAAGACCAAAGATTTTTAAAGTGTTTGAAAGAAAATTACTGTTATAGAGCCAAAGGAGATCCAACATGTGTATAACTGGCATTCCTAAATAAGAAATATTATATAAATATTCAAACATGTAATAAGTTTCCCTGAAATAAAAAGAAGGCTCAAACCTATTGATAAAATGAGTACATTGTGTACCAGGAAAAAAGTTATTATAGAATGATCAGCCCATAACCTGAGAAACTTCCGGGAGTTTAATGATAGATTATTCAATGGGGAACAAGAAAGAATCAATTCTCCTAAAGAAAGAATAAAATTTGACTGACCTCAGACTTTTTAAAAAAAAATCACAGTAGAAGACAATAGTGCAATATCTACCAAGCCCTCAGGGAAGGAAAATATAAACCAAGAATGTTCAATCTAAGCAAGTTACCACTGCAAGTATAAAAGTAACTGACAGATAATGTGAAACATTCAACATCATATGAAACATAGCTCCTTTGAGCTCTTTTTTGAAACAACTACTGTGGTATGACACCTCATTAACCTAGAGATGAGTAGAGAAATCATTGTAAAGACACTACTCAACTGTGAGAATTATAAGCAGAACAGAACATAAATGTTAGAGACTACAGCAATTTAGAAATAACAATATAATCTACCTCCAGGATATAAGGGCAGGAAAACGAATAGGGTGAGTAGGATGAAGAGAAAGCATACTCCTCTCTACATCTCTTAGAACAGAAGTCAAATAGATATTGAATCTTAAAGTGATGGCTCATTAAATCATGATTTAAAAACACAAACATGTGGAAAAATATGCACATCTCAGACCACATACCAAATAAAAATGATTAAAAACTAAAAGCATATTGTAAAAAAAAATGATGGGTTTAAAATTTTACAAAATGTCAAAACACTAAATGCAAATGAGCAAAAACTATTCCCTATATTTCTGTATCTAATACCCTCAGATTAGATCAACGGCTTGTCAAGGAAAAGCCAGAAATCCAACAAGTTTTCATGTACAGATGGGAGATTTTACTCTTCCCTCACCCATGGTTAGGATGATGAAGCTCATGTCTGCCTGGAGAAGGTACACCATCTAAAATGCAAAAACAAAATTTGAATATAATTATAATAAATTATAGCCCAAGTTTAACACACCTCACTGCCTCACTGCTGTTGAACATTGATTCAACAGCATTAACAATTTAAAAAAAAAAAAAACCTTTTATTTTTTTCTTTCTGTCGGTGGACGTCGCTGAGTAAGCATCGTGCAAGTCTCCCCTCCAGGGGTTTTCATGTCTACGTCAGAGTCTCCCAAAGAGCCTGAACAGCTGCCGACACGCTTCATTGGAGGTTTGAGCTTTAACAACTGATGAGTCTGACGAGCCATTCTGAGCAATAGGCAACATTCACAGACGTGTGGGTGATGAGAGATCCAAACACGAAGCGCTCCACAGGCTTTGGGTTTGTCACCTATGCCACCATGGAGGGAGTGGATGCAGCCATGAGGGCGAGGCCACACAGGTGGATGGAAGAGTTGTGGAACCAAAGAGGGCTGTCTCAGGAGAAGATTCTCAAACACCTGGTGCCTGCTTCACTGTGGGAAACATTTTTGTGGGTGGTATTAAAGAAGACACTGAAGAACATCACCTAAGAGATGATTTTGAACAGTGTGAGAAAACTGAAGTGATTGAAATCATGACTGATCGAGGCAGTGGGAAGAAGAGATGCTTTGCTTTTGTAACCTTTGATGACCGTGACTCTGTAGACAAGATTGTCATTCAGAAATACCACACTGTGAATTGCCACTACTGTGAAGCAAGGAAAGCCCTATCTGAACAAGAGATGGCTAGTGCTTCATCCAGCCAAAGAGGTCGAAGTGGTTCTGGAAACTTTGGTGGTGGTCAAAGAGGTGCTTTTGGTGGGAATGACAACTTTGGTCATGGAGGAAACATCAGTGGTCGAGGTGTCTTTTGTGGCAGTCGTGGTAGTGAATATATGGTGGTAGTGGGGATGGCTGTAATGGATTTGGTAATGATGGAAGCAATTGTGGAGGTGGCAGAAGCTACAATGATTTTGGCAATGACAACAATCAACTTTCAAATTGTGGACCCATGAAAGGAGGAAACTTTGAAGACAAAGCTCTGGCCCCTGTGGTCGTGGAGGCCAATACTTCCCCAAACCACAAAACCAAAGTGGCTATGGTGTTTCCAGCAGCAGCAGTAGCTATGGTAGTGACAGAAGGTTTTAATTACTGCCAGGAAACAAAGCTTAGCAGGAGAGGATGCCAGACAAGTGATAGGGAAGCTCCAGGTTACAAAAGATTTGTGAACTCAGCCAAGCACAGTGGTGGCAAGGCCTAGCTGCTACAAAGACATGTTTTAGACAATACTCATGTGTATGGGAAGAAAACTCGAGGACTGTATTTGTGACTAATTGTGTAACAGGTCATTTTAGTTTGTGTTCTGTGGAAGGTGTAAAACATTCCAACAAAGGGTTTTAAGGTAGATTTTTTTTTTTGCACCCAAGCTGTTGATTGCTAAATGTAATAGTCTGATCATGATGCTGAATAAATGTGTCTTTAAAAAACAAAACAAACAAACAAAAAAACCTTTTAGCCTTTTATATACTAAGTCATTTTAAACTGAGAATTTAGATGAGTCTATTCTGAAGTTTTTGAAGATTACTTCTTTTAATAGCTGTGCTTCAGGATTGCTTTTAGGAAAACAATATTTACCTTTTTTTATGTAATTGTGTTTTTTAAAACTATTTCATTTCGCTGGCACAAGGATCAAGAGAGAGGGGGGGAAAAGGAAGTTTATCTAAAAGATGATGGTAACCCATTGAATCTGATATTTTTCCCTTCACGTTTGCATAACTTTTACAATACGCTTTCATGCTCCTTCAAAATGAGATAAAGTGACTTGATGGCCCCAAAAAGCTGTGTTAGAGTCCTCAAGGAAAAGATACTCCAATTTCACTTCAAGCGGCTTAGAAGAACTGTACAACTCATGGAAACTACTAGCCATTCTTGACAGTAAGGGAATCACAGGACAATGAGAGAGAGCTGTATCATTTTAAACTAACCTGGGTGTGATAGGTCTTCCTACTGAGCAGGAGTGACTACAGGTAACAATCTAGGCCATAACTTAGAGCCAACACAGGAAGCCACCAGGATACAGGTAGGGGAAAGTTTTCACAGAGCTGGCAAGTTCAAAAACGACCGTGACAATCACAGAGCTGGACATACTAGTGAAGAACGAAAACCTCTACAGAAAATACCAGTATGTACTGTGCCCAAAGAAAGGAATGAATGATCTTGGTTGATTTAAATAAATAGGTAAGTAAATAACTAGTAAAGTTATACTTAATCACAAGCTCTTAAAATTATTTCTAGTTAAGCTATACCATTTGAAAGTAAATTCACTTTCACCTTTCCACTTAAACTGGATCCACCAGCTTTGGGGTGAGTGCCTGAGCCAACAAAACAAGATAAATCACCAAGGGAAGCTATTCTCTTATGTCGCTTTAATAAAATGATTACACAATATTCACACTACTTTCATGAGTTGCTTTTCTTACCTAAATGAACTTTTAAAATGTGTATCTTGGGTGTTATCATGTGTGAGATGAGCTGGGAACATTATGTCCCTTGTTGTCTCTAGAAGTGACATAAATGGTGTGTACCTAGCGGAGGAGGTGGCTATAAAGGCAGAGGTGTCAGAGAAGAAAAAGCTGAGCACTGACGAGTCCTCTCCTTTCCATTATAGTCTAGATGTGCCTGGGGACAACTCACTTTGAAGCCATTGACTATTTCAGCAGAATAACCTGCCCGAGAACCTATCTATGTCATCTACTGCAATTCTCACTCTCATCCTGAAAAACAGGTGGTAGTTTCTCAATATTTTAGAGAAGAGGAAATCAGCCCAGTGATTATGTAACTTCTGCACTCCCCTCCAACCACACCTCCTCGAAGCAGCTTTTCCAGAATTCCTCTCCTCCCTCTGACTGGTTTGGGTGGTATCAGCCGGTCTCGCTCACGACCTCAGAATGACCTTCACTGTGTGAATTGTAACTACTGTGACTGCTGGGTCACCACGCCCACCCTCTCCGAACAGTCTTGAAGTCAGTAACTGTGCGTAGTTTCTCTCTGCCTCTCTCGAAGTGTAGCTGGTATATAGTTGAGATTCAATAAATATTTTCATAAATGTAAGGATTACGGAAGTGCAAAATCCCCCAAAGGTTGAGGGCTAACCTTTGATAGCCGGTCCACCCGTCCAGATGTGGTGTAAGGGATCCTTTGGTCCTCCTACAAGTTCTCTTGGTCCCAGCCAGTCTTCTCACTTTGGAACAAGCCTAGTTGACGTCAAAGCCAGGAATCCAGCAGGAGATTTAAAAAATGATTCTCTCTGATTCTTAGCACCAGGTGGTTTTAGATAATACTGTGATTCAAAATTACATACATGTGTCCCCTAAACCATCCCGTAAAATCCTCAGTGTTCATCTAAGGGCAAATATAACCATTTCTACATAAAGTACGTACACAATTTTTTTTTTGACAACCTACCTTTTGATCATGTTGCTAGTTATTAATTTCAGGCTCAGGAAGAAGGAATTCAGCCATTTTTCATAGGCCTGCAGAAGTCATACACATTTCTGCTGAATCAAGCACACCATAATGCTACAAGACCCACTCGACTGAAACACATCACCTCAGCCGCCATATGTTACTAACTATTAAAACAAAATGGGAATCGGTTTTTCAACTCAATAGTTTACCTAAAAGTCTCTCTTAGGCAGGTTTGACCTTTATATTATGAATTTCATTTTGCTGTAAGCTCTTACATTTATATCACTGCTTAACATGCACTCCTCATAGAAACCTGCCCTAACAATTTTTAACTGTATTCATTCATGCTGAGCATTCTGCTTCACTACTAGCCTAAAATGCTGTACAGGTACCAGAGAAATGTTTTCTGTTATTTTCAGAACTATGAAGGTCAGATTAGTTTCATGCAAAGGGAAATGAAATGTTTTGTGTCTTTAGGCTGTGTAGTATAATTTCTCTGCTTTTCTTGCTGTTTATGTTGAGGCCTTCAACTGTTACTCATTTTACGGTGTTCATCATTGTTCTCCCCTGCCTTCTCTCCCAAGCCTTTTTAACTGAGCAAGGTTATTTCTAATGCTCTAACACCTATAGGAATTACAGGTATATAACATGCATAGCATTGAAAATTTAACTTAAAAGCAGCCTTTGTTACCAGAAAGCAAGATTATATTCATGAAGTAGTTCTACAAAATTCTTTAATCGAGTAATTAATCCCTTGGATAAAGTAACTTATTTCATTCTCTGTATTAATTTGAGGAGTCAGATGACCTCATAGATTGCTATTGTTGGGTTTCTATTAAACTCATATACACAATGGCAACATAAGCCTATCTGGTGTAAGTGGCTGCTTTCCATAGAGCCTCACTGCATAGTACCTAAATGCATGGGCTCTGAAATCAGAAAGACCTGGATTTGAGACAGTTCTACCAGTTATTTGCTGTGTGAGCCCAGGCAGGTTGCCTCACCAGCTTGTTCTGCATTCAAGATATTGAGTGCACACTGTTCTATTATTATTATTCCTTGCTTATAGAACTGTAGCACAGTGAATCTAGGTACTATTGCAGAATTTGCAAATATTTTCATTGAAAATGCAGTGTTCACTGAAATCAGTCCAGAATCACTGCAATATAGCTGAGCGCAGTAGGAAAAGTTCTAGAGGACCAGGCAGTGTTAAAGTTTGTGCCCACATAGAATCAACAAAGTAAAATGCAAAAAAGAACAGAGCAGCTTTACATGAGGTTGGGACAAGTGTCAATGGCAGGGGAGTCCAACCTTGTGGGTGAGGCATAACAGCAAGTAAAATCCTAGCTCTAGTCAAAGACAGTCATTTACGTGGGCTTAAAACAGTCCATTGGTTTTCAACCACCACTGCAATGATTCACTGTTATGTTAGAGACCAACGGGCAAGAAAGAGGTGGGGTTGTAGCTAACTCCCCTAGAATTTCACATAAATCCCAGCTTACAGGTTCCTGCATATCGCCTTATTACTGCTAGATGTGTCTGTCTGTCATACATGAAAATGTTCTTCAACATGCATTCTGCAAACGTATTGGGTCAAATAGCACCCCAAATGTATGTCCACATAGACCTGTGAATGTGACCTGACTTGCAAAAAGGGTTCTTTGGAGATGGAATTCAGGATCTCAGGATGGCATCATCCTGATTAAGCATGGGCCCTAAACCTAAGCATGGTGTCCTTGTCACAGACAGAAAAAGAGAAGGCAGACAGAGTAGAAGGCCACCTGAAAACAGAGGCATAATAATAACAGGGTCCAAAATGAGTATTCAGGTTTGAAGCCTGACTCTAGTCCTAGAAGGGAATCAAAGCATTCATTCATTCATTCTGCAGTTATTTTGTGGAGAGCCAGCATTTGATGAGTATGGTCAAATAATATCATATCAGCTGGGTAGTAGAAAAGTGTTTCTGTGATTTGTTGGCCACCTAAACACCTAAACACCTTGGACTTACCGTTGATCTGGCAGCACTAATTCCAGGTCTTTATCAACCAATGAATCTGGGACTGTTACCATTTTACCTTGTTCAAGATTGTCTCGGTAACCAAGGAAGTGCAGAGTCATTAGGAAAAGAATACCAGTAGTTATCACTATGAGTCAGTGCCGGGAGCAACAAGGCGATACCTCCCCCTTCAGCGTCTCCACTCATGCTTCTCTTGCACTTTTCCATGGCCTTTGGAATGTGATAAGTCCAGATTCCAGTGTTCCTGACTTAAAATGTCGTCATGTCATTAACTCAGTATCTCCAGACTAAATGTTGATTGACCCTGAGAAAGCAATGCTCAGTCCATAGGAATGGCTTTCTCATATGATCGCCGTGTCTAGTAAATAAGGCAGAGCTTAGGCTGTCTTCTTTGAAACAAACATAGAATTACAAAGTGAAGAAAAATCAGAAATATGAGGTATGATCACAAAATACGGTGAATGTTAAAAATAATTTATTACAGTAAAAAACACATTGCCATTAATCTCCCTCAAAATATTCCCCCTCACTTCAAACACACGTATCCCATCGTTCTTGCCACTTTCTGAAGCAGTTCTGGAAGTCCTCTTTCATGAGTGGTTTTACTTGCACTGGTGTGGCTGCCTCAATGTCCTGAATCAAATCAAAACGTTTACCTTTCATAGTCATTTTGACTTTGGAGAAGAGCCAGAAGTCCCACGGTGCCAGATCCGGTGAATAAGGTAGATAAGGACACACTGTAATGTTTTTATTTGACAGAAATTGCCGTATACCAGAAGCGATGTGTGACATGGAGCATTGTCATGATGGAGGATGATTTACGGCACACTTTAAAACACACCTTCTCTCAACCGTAGCTCACACCTGACTGACTGCACTGAACAAGCTGAAACTTGTCACACACTGTTACCAAGGTTTGACGTGCTGCTTGCCCATATTGAAGCAGCCTTCAACTGAATGACCCGTATTAAATGGCCTTTCCGTTGGGTGGCTCTTGGCAGCAGCATTCACCCTAGTTTTTTATCACACCTCCTATGAAATATAAATGGAAATATGAAATATAAATGTATAGGTGTATACAGCCTCAGTGATGAACCATACTTTAAGAAGCAGGTTGCCAAGGACAGTGAGTATTAGGCCTGGCCTCATGAGAGAGAAAGCTGAGAGCAGTCACAGAAGTATGTAATGAAGTCACCAGATGGAGTGAAATCAACAACTCCTTACTTGCAAAGGCAAGATCTGGGTTCATGGAAAGACACTTGAGAGTCCCTATGGCAATTTGACAATCAACGGTGGCAAAGGAGATGGAACTAAGTAAGGAAAAACTGACATATTGAAAGAAAAATTTACCTGTCGGGGTGAAAGGAGAGAAGAGAAATGGAGGAGAGTAACCAGTTCTAGGTAACATAAGAAGTAAACACTAAATCAGTTCACAAGAAATACTGTGACGCAGGAATTTTCAATGTGACCCAAAAAGGGCTATGAGATAATAGCAGACTCCAACTCACAAATGAGGTTTTTCTTTAATCTGTAAATTCTACAATGATAATTAATTAATCCAGTTCACTCTTGACGTTCCACTCCACTTCATTTTCAAGCAAATAACTGTCCCACTAAAAAATGGCTTTCCAAGCCTATTCGTCACTAATTGTGTTTTCATGCTGGCTATTCTATTCTTTGCAGCATCAAATGTTGTCTTGATTTCTCTCAGGGTTTTATTTTTCTCTACCATTTCTTTTTGAGCTCTGCAGTTCACTATCTCTTTCTGCTGTTTATCATTTTTCCTTTGTGCCTTTTTCACCTCTTCTCAATCAATGCTCTTATTTCCAAGAGCCATCTTCTTTTATTTTGCCAAATCACTCAGCTTTCCCTCCCCTTTCTTCCAAGAACCTTAATGCTAAGATGAATAATAACTAAAAATTAATCACCATGGAATATGTAAAGAGATACTCCAAGATAAAGAAACCCAAGCACCAAAATATGAAAAAATACATCAAGAAAAACATTTAAAAGACAGCCAAATACTATACCAGAAAAACTATGCCACAAATCATATAAAGAAAGCAGATTAAGGTCATGGGGAGCTTTTATATAAAATTAATAAAATACATAGAAAAAATAATATTGTGATTTAAATGTATGAAACATTAGAAGCATCAGAAAAGGGCATTGGCAGTACTGAAAACCGAGTCATGATTAGGAGGAACTACACTGCTAAAACTGAGCAAAAGAAAAAAAACACTTCACAATTAGTAGATACAAAATAAAAGAATATGACAGACAAAAGTTCTAAAATAGGTATAACTGCTGTTGCTGTAAAAGGATACAAAACAGATAAGACAGAACTTTGCTAAAAGAGAGTAATAGAAAAAAAAAAAACTTTCCTAAAAGATTGAAAAGATAAAATTTGTCTTCCAAGATTGATATAAAACAGTCAACTCCAAAACTTCAAAGATGTACTTAAAATACATTATGAGCACACAGACAAAAAAAAAAAAAAAAAAAATCAAACAAGTCACCTATGGAGACGGGGTGCATGCATAAGGAACTGAGTTCACTTTCCATGAGAACTTTTATTGTCAATAGGTAGTGAAGTAGGTCTAGAGGGTTCAAGGAGCAAAAGGGTAATGTAGAAATTTTATTCCCAGCCAAGCTATTTTTCAAAGATAAAGGCAAATAGCATAAATTATCAAACATGAGGGGACTCAAGAATAATTGCAAAATAGTTAAAGGACTGGTAAAGTAAATTGATTCCACTCAATATAAAAAGTGTGGAAATTGTGGTGAAATAATTGAAATGTTGTAAGTCATGAATATGTTGAAAACAATCTAATTAATAAGTACTGAGAAGAAGAATTAAGGGAAGAATATGGTGTAAGGAATATAAGCACACTGATTTTTCTAATTTTGCAAAGCAGATATTGTTTAAAGCTAATAAATCAAGCAATCAAGATAATCTTATTTTATAATATAAAGGAAAACACAATACATAAAAATAATACAATCAGGTAAATTAAAATAATATGCATACCCTGTTATTATATACGAAGACTCTTACTGGGTGGATGGTTCACTTTGTAAATTATATAAATGTCTAACCACTATTCTGTACACCTGAAACTAATATAAAATATCGAATGTCCACTATAAATTAAAAAAGCAAGTAACAATTTTAAAAAATACTCTTACTGACTTTAAATCTCCATAAATCAATTCATAAATTGTAAGCCCAGAGAAAGAAAACTGTTACAGGATTACTTTTTTATACATTAAACAACATGAATTTTAAGGATTAGGTCAAAAAAGTAAACATACAAATATAGGTGAGTAACCTAATCTAATATTAAAATATATTACAAAGTTATGGTAATTAAAAAGCTGAATAGGTTAGGTGATTGGACACGATACAGTCCAATTATATATAAACATATGGAATTTAGGTATATATGGAATTTAGCATATGATAAATACACACACACACACACACACACACACAAACACCACACACACACTGAAGCAGTGGAAAGAAATTATCCCAACAAAGAGTGTTGGGGAAAACGAGCAGCCATCTGGAAATAGATCAAGCGAGATCCCTACCTCACTCCTATCAAAATAAATTTCAAGTAGGTCAAAAGTTTTTAAAAGTTATAAAGACAGATACTGTTTGATCCAGCAATTCCAATTCTAGGAAAATATCCAATTTATATATTTCCTAACAATACTTGTGCCAAATAGAATAATTTCTAGATCTATTTTTAAATTAAAAAGAACAGTATGTCCAGTCTGTTTGTACTTATAGAGATATGTATGTGTATATATACATAATACGTATATATGTGTAAATACACACAGATAAAGTTTACACATGCATAAAACATTTCTAGACATGATACGCAAGAAATTTAAATATTGCCTCTGGAGAGGAGGTCTGATGAATTGCATATCTGTCATCAGAAGAAGACTTTCCTTTCATTGTAAAACCAACCATCTGTACGATTTGGATTTCTATCATTGGCATAAATTACTGTTTGGATTAATAAAAAGACATTTAAAAGCTCCAGGTAGCAGAGGTAGCCAGACACGCTAGGTGCTGGACTGTACTTCCTGGCACTCTGGGATCCCTGTAATAATGGACTTAGTGTGCAAATTACAAACAATGGTGCTGCAAGTTGTAAAATACTTGATTAATTGAAAACATAAACTCAAAAGATACATAGAGTCAGAGAGATATTACACTGCTGTAATATATCATTTATTTAGAGTTAATTCTAGAGTCACTGACCTAATATCTTAATACCAACTTGTGAAAATAGAATTATATTCATTACATATATTCTATAAAACAAAACGTGGTTTTGTCTTATAATTAGGAAATTGTGGAATTTACTTCAATTTCAAGCCTGTCTCCTTTACTTGAGGGCAGATGCTTCGATTTCAAGGCACAATTAGAATAAACTGTGAAAAATATCTGGTGATGTCTGAGGTCCCTACATACTAGGATCACAGTCAAAATAATTCTTTTGTGACCCAGTGGAATACGAAATTTTTATTTTCCTAGTCAATTTACAGATGCTTCACAGAAATAGATCTCAGTTGTAAGCAGAGCTTTGTCATATTCTTGGTGATAACTCCTTAAGTTTCAGCACTCCAAAAGTGAACTTGAAGCCATAATTTCAAATGAACTTTATTTGAGCTAGAAAGAAATGAAGGCTTACAGTGTAGTTCGTATAAAAATGACATACCCATTCACTCATGCCTTCTTGTTCTGAAAACATTTTTCACATGAAGGGTACATTTGTAAAACATATAATGATGGTACATTCAACTTGGTGAAAGGTAAATAAAGAAGAGTGCAGGGTATCACTGTAATTTAGATGTAGTTTATCCATCAAGAGTCTCTTGAAAACTTCTCACAAGTTAATGACCTGTCATTTCCTAACTGGGCTACAGGCTTCATTTACCATCCTTACAAAACAGAAAGAAGAGTCACTAGCTTCAGAAATACATTTAGAGATTTTATTTCTAGGAGTTAGATTCTATAAAATCAACAGAAATTTTAAAAGTACTAAATAGTACTAGGTCTGCTATTTATATAATGTTACTTAAAATATGTTTATCATATATATTTTTAGTTATACAACAAAGAATGTAAGTACATTATAACTGCAAGAGGAACAGATTAATGGAATGTATTAGAGTCTAATTGCCAGGTGATTTTTAGTAGCCCACCTCAACCTTATTATTAATGCAAAAATCATTATCTCCTGTTTAACAGACTTCTGTCAATGCTTTTCTTCTTCTCTTACCTTGACAAAGTTTCATTTTATCTACTCTCTACATAGATTAAAAAACGTTTCCATTAGGCTCCAACAATAAAACCAAATAACAAACAACTATTTATTGAGTACTAATTATTTGTAAAGCCCTTTACTAGGCTCGGTGAGATGCCAACATCTTTGACCAGCTTCAAGGCCCCTGATGGAAGGATCCTAGGGGAAGTCCATCTCAGTGGGTTCTTGTCATCTGAGCATTTAGGCACCTAGCAGATTCACTCCGTCTTAGAGCTAGAATTAAAACACACGCATAGACTGGTAAAACAGGAACAAAGAAAGAATTAGATTTAGCAGAGTGATCCTTAGCCTTAAGTAAACAAAGACAGAGACACAGACAATATGAGAACCATTTAATCCTGCCGAAACCTTTAAGAGGCTGGGGTCTGGGAGACACCAGGAAGAAGGGTCATGGGTGAGACACGGATGAAAAAGCGGGAGATGGTTGATAAGTTCATATAAGAGAGAGATGTCTCCTTTCTCAACACCAAACATAGAACACTAAGAACTAGGCAAATACCCTTCGATGAGAGAGATGAAATCTTCTCAATAGATATTTAAAAATCTCAGACAAAAGACACTCTCATGACAATAAGTAAGGATTCCCTAGAGAGGAAAAAAAAAAAAAAGCCTCCTGCCTGACCACCCTAGTAAGAAGGCTAGACAGCCAGAAGACAAAAATAGGTTTTAACAACTAGAGATCCACATGTAAAAAATCATTTTGGATCTCTACTTCACACCACACACTAAATTTAAATAAAAATGGATCAGACCTAAGAGTAAGAGGTAACGCTATAAAAACTTTTAGGAAAAAAAAAAAACACTTGCTCCTTCGACCCTTTGCTTAGATATCTCCTTAAATATCTAGTTTCATCACTTGCAAGTTCTACCATCCACAGACACAAGCACACAGTTCAGCCATGTTCCTTGCCACTTTATAACACGTCACCTTTTCTCCCTTGTCCAATAGTATACTTCTCATTTCATTCTGAGACCTTACCAGAACGGCTTTTACCATCCATGCTTCTACCAGCGTTTGCTCATGGTTACTTATGTACTCACTAAGAAGATGGAAGCTTTCTCTACAGCTCTCCCCGTCTCTTCCGGAATCCTCACTATAATTGCCTTTAACAGTCCCTTCACGACCATCCTAGCTTTTCCTATCGTGCACTTCAAAATTCTTCCAACCTTCACCTCTTCCCCAGTTCTAAAGCCGCCTCACATTTTTGGGCACTTGTTACGGTAGCATTCCATTTCTAGGTGGTACCCAAATCTAGTAGTCTGTTCAAGCTGGCAAAACAAAATATCATAGCCTGGGCGGCTTAAACAACAGTCCTGGAGGCGAGGAAGTGGAGGATGAAAGTGCTGGCAGAGTTGGTTCCTGGTGAGTGAGAGTCCTTTTCCTGGTTTGCAGATGGCTACCTGCTTGCTGTGTCCTCACACGGCCGAGGGCTCTGATCTCTCTTCTTCTTTCTACAAGGAGACTAATCCCATCATGGAGGCCTTGCCCTCATGACATCATCTCATCCTAGTTACCCCGCAAAGGCCCCACCGCCTAATACCACCGTGTTGGGGCTTAGGGCTTCAATACATGAATTCAGGGGGTGACACAAACCTTCAGTCTATACCATTTCCCTTAGAGAGATGAAATGGAGGCCCAAAAAGAGAGACGCAGCTAGTTCATGGCTGATCCCTGAATAAAATACATTTCTGGTGTCCTAATCCAGTTGTCTTTCTCTGAGGCCACTGTCACTGCTGAGGTGGAAGAGAAGAAAAGAGGGAACACTTGACTCCTACTTAGTCAGTGGAATCACTACCCTACCCTTCAGCAGTCTTCTTTTTTTCTCCAAGATGAATTCTATTTCCCCATTAGTCACTTGCCACAAAAACCTTACTTGCAGATTTTTGAATTACCACCAACAAATGCCTCAATTTCACGCTAAGTGTGCAATTGGGGTTTCCACCATGTCATTTTGTCCTAGGCAGTTCTACTTTCCTGTACTGATTAAATAATGGCCAATGGCGACCATTCATTGAGTACTTACTGTGAGCCAAATTTTTGCTGTAATTAACATATCACATCTTCCTCACCAAAACTCATGAGCTTTATTAATTTCCTTCTTGAAATGAGGAAACTGAGGCTTAGAGAGGTTAAGTGGGTGCCCAAGGTCATACAGCCAGCAAGTGTCAAAACCATGACTTAAACACAGGTTTATCCAACTACAAAACCCAAACCCTCAGCCACAGCAATCTATATCCTAACGGGTGTTCAGTTCCTCACTGCCACCTGCCTTCGGGGTCCCATATATCCCCGGAAGTTGAGACTCAGGCTGCTCAGTACCACTGACAATAGTCCATTCTTCCATGAGACCCCTAAATCTGAGAGCTGTTTCTCTCTTAAAATGTGGGTACAGGAGGCTCAACAAACAGGTTCTCTTGAGGAGTGAGGACTCAGCACAAGTACCGGGGGTGTCAAAAAAAATGTATGTAAGTGGACACTTTGGTCAGCCTTGCTCAAGCAGTAGTTTGCCGTCATCAGAAGTGTCTGGACGCTGATGGTAACCACTTTGAGCACCTCTTGTAATTGCAGAAGTCACACGTGACGTATTTATCTTTTGCTATTGGTATATATTGAGTATTACAATTTTAATACCGTGTTACTTTCTTAAAATACGTATACATTTTTTTGGCACCCTGTGTATATACCGTGTTTCCCTGAAAGTAAGACCTAGCCGGATCATCAGCTCTAATGCATCTTTTGGAGCAAAAATTAATATAAGACCCAGTATATGATATGATATTATAGTATATATTATATTATTATATTACATTATATAAGACCCGGTCGTATGTTAAAATAAGACCGGGTCTTAGAATATTAATTTTTGCTCCAAAAGACGCATTAGAGATGATGGTCCGGCTAGGTCTTATTTTCGGGAAAACACGGTAGTCTTGACCCTGAAAGCTTTCCTAATCCACGTATCACAACTTGTTTAACACATTTGCATGGAAATCTTTCTATATACTATGTACTGTGTTTTCTTAAGCACCGCATAAGGAATAAACACAGTATTTTGCAATTATTTGGTACAGCACTTTTCAAACATTTTTTAAGAAGCAGAACCCATTATTCAAACAAACTTTTTCCTAGAACTTCGATGTATCAGTTTCATAGAAGGAAAGAAATGGCACAGAGAGGTAATAGAGAAGAGTGTAATAAATGGACTATTTACAATGAATGGTGCAGCAGGGTTTAGGGAAATCCAAAAGGGGCTGATAAAGTACCTGCGGTGTGGTCACTGGAGGAAGGCTGCGGCTGACCAGCTGATTTGCGGGACCATGGTCACGGGAGTGAGCACTTGCTGATCTGCTCACCTTCAGAAGGCAGGAGTGAGGCTGCTGCCAACTAGCTCATCTGCAGAAGCATGGCCCATGGAGTGATGCTGTCAGATTCATTTTTAGAGGCCATGAATTCATCTTGGGTTACCTTAACTGTGGTTACTTAGTCACAACTTGGGACTTTGGCTAAAATGTCTTTACCTGTCTTAATACGAAATTAAGTACTTTTTTACTTCTTAGTCCCTCCTTTTGGTCTTTCCTCAGTCAAACCTGTAGCAAAGACCAGAAGGGATTGTCCAGATGTTTACATGTGGAGGCATGATTTTCAGCTGGTGTTGTCATTTAAGTGATTTCAGCACCAAATACTGTGAAGAAAAAAGTAGTTCTAATCGCCAAATTTTTATAGTTTATTATATAAATTTATACACCATATAAGTTCAGTTTTTTATAATTTGAAAAAAAGCTGAATACAAAATATTGAGGGCATCCTGACAAAGTCAATGCAGGATGCAGGACAACCCGTAAAGCACAAGAAAGAGGTGAGTGACTTTCATCTTCATAAGATGTTTTAAAATGAGATTTGAATTTCCAAGGCACAATTTAAGATGGCTATAATGTTACCTCTTGACATCTTGACATCCGTATTTGACTTGTTAAGGCAATTTTTAACTGGGGATGAGGATAAAAAGATCAGATAAAACAACTGAAATAACAAAAACTCATAGACACAGACAACAGTTTAGGGGTTACCAGAGGGTAAGTGGGGGAGGGAGGTGGTAGATGAGGGTAAACAGGGTCTAATACATGGTGATGGGAAGAGAACTGACTCTGGGTGGTGAACACACAATGTGAGATATAAGTAATGTATTACAGAATTGTACACCTGAAATCTATGTAACTTTACTAACAATTGTCACCCCAATAAACTTTAAAGAAAAAAAACAAAAAAACAGACACCTACAATACACAAATGTGCAAAGGAAAAAAAAAAAAAAACCATGAAAGTGGCTCATATACACCATGTTAGAGGTGACCAAGTGAGTCACCCAACAAGAGAACTTAGCAGGAAGCTGGAAAACAATACCAGCATTCTTCACACAATGCACGGACAAGAGCTATAAACAAGACGACTTAGATAAAAACAAGGCATAACAAATAGGACACAGGAGTCACTGACACTGGGTAAGGTGAGATTTCTGACTGGAATACACACAAATGAGAAGGGAGCTGTGGGGGAGTATACTGGATGATACACACCTGCAACGAAATTCAGGACACCCGGAGTAAAATGCACTGTGGCAAATATTTGGGCAAAGAAGAAAAGAAAAAACTGGGATACTGTTATGAAAAGATAGTACAGAATTTCAGGCCAGAGAGAGGAAAACAGATTTCAGCACACAGCTCATGGCCTGGCACAGGTTGCTGACTACATAAACTTTAATTAAAAGAGCACGAAATCAGGAAACATTAAAATTCAGTACTGATAGAGAGCTCTAATTGTCCAAACATCTCTTTTCTTCCCTAAAACCAGAACATCTGACAATTCTTTATACTCGTATGCCAAAAAGCTAATCTCCCTGAAAGTAGAGATAGCAAAAATCGAAGCGACTATTCTGGACCACAAAAATGACCAGCAAGAAGCAATTGATTGATAAAGTGGAAGTGTCAGACACCTTGAGAGAATGTGAACGTGTCATCTTAAGATCTGTGATATCTACTGAAGGGAACTCAAGACTATGATTACAGTTCTGCAATTCAAAATGATCCTGATAAGGAAAAAAAGGAGTAAGCTTGCAGGGGGAAAAAAAAAAAGTGTCTCTTCTGACAAGCTCAGCTTTTAAAAAGATATAACAAGCTCAGCTTTTAAAAGGATATATACACAAGAGCTAAAATACAGTGTGCATAGGAAATGAATGAGAAAAGGTAAAATCTTTAAGGCCCCCCCCATACCCAATTACTTGAGAATTTCCCCCCAAAATTGCTAAAGCCAACAACACAGAAAGGATTTTATAAAGCACATGCCAGATGTAAGGAAGGGGTTGAGGGATGACAAAGAGAATGCAATTTTAAAAATCAAGAATAATCTTCAGCCTGGAAAGTTAAGGGAGAAAAATGGCAAGAAGGAAATGAAGCCCATCACAGGTACAGATGTTTATAAAGGACAACTAAGTCTCCAGACCTGGACAAATTTCATACTGAAAGACCATGCAAAAGATAAATGGAGCAAGGTAATGAGACTAGAGACAGGAAATGGAATTTCTACTTTATAAAAAAAAGTCAGATTATACAACTACAGATTGGTAAATAATGTTGACTCAAAGTAAGATTCCACTGAATTCGTTGAAAGTCTATTTGTAGTATTAGACACAGAAATGATGATCTTTAGGAGTAAGCATGGGTTCACTAAAAAAACTCCCAGTGGATTGGTAGTGACCTGATAGTAGTATTACAGTGTCTCCACACAGGGGTTTGCCCTGGCTCTCCTCTGCTAGTCGTTTTTACCAATAGGGGTATAGAATTAATGATTTTGAATTTATCAGTGTCACTAAGTGAGGCAAGGCAAGCTAATTGTGTAATGTGACAGAATTAGGGTGCAAACATTTTTAAATAAGGAACAATGGTTTCCATTTAAGACAAAGTTTAATAAGTAGCAGGCCTTATTTTTGTCTCAAAAAGCAAAAGCACACACTCTGCATGAGAAGTCGAGGTGTTGCTCAATTTTAAACTGTACTTATTCATGAAGGTAATGGGGAAGGTATCTTGCACTTAAGAGTTATAAATATTATTTCTCATCCTCAGAGCCACACTGCAAAGAAGGCATTATCTCCATTGTGACGAGAAGAAACTAAGCTAAGAAGTCAAGCAACTTGCCATAGTTCTCACAAGTTGAGAATTAAATAAATTTGATCCCTAAATTCATGCTCTTTCCAAGACCATGCACCCCTTAAACATCTAAGTTCGTCTGAGACCCAGACTCATTTATTTCTAACTCCCATATGTGCTGTGGTGCATTTCCTTTAACATTATCATAATTCTTCATGCTATTTCAAAATGGTCCTTCCTTTTATAAAAGGAAGAAAAGTTATCTTTTGGGAAGTAGTGTCATTCAATTAAAAAATAATAACCTCAAACATCGAAACCTTTCCAATGTGGTCTAGAACAGAGGTTGGCAAACTATGGTCTACAGGTCAAATGTAGCCCATCTCCTGTTTTTATCGGGCTCACGAGCTAAGAATGCTATTTACATTTTGAAATGGTTAAAAAAAATCAAGACTCTTTCATGACACATAAAAATTATATAAAATTCAAATTTCATTGTCCATAAAATGTTATTGGAACACAGCCATGCTCATTCATTTATATATTATCTATGGCTGCTTTCATGCTACAAAGGCAGCGCTGAGTAGCTGTGAGAGAGACCATATGTGGCTCTCTCACTGCTTCACACTGCTGTGCAACACACTACAAATCTCAGTGATGCAGTCACAATTCAACAGCATTTCAGTATTGCCATCTGTATTGCCATCTAGATCTTATTTTTTATTACTAATGCACACTAACTAATCTTGTAAAAAAATAAAAGTGAACTTTGAGTGTTGCACTTTTAAGCCACAAGTGGAATATGGATTTTTTTGTTATAAAATTATATGGCAAAGCATCGTGTTTATTATGCAATGACACTACAGCTGTGCTAAAAGAATACAATTTATTTTGACATTACCAGACTAAGCAGTCATCACAGTATTCCCAAAGCATAGGAAAGCAACAGTCAGAATAATTAGAAAATTTAGCAGAGTATCTCATCACAGAACTTATTCACACACAAAAATATGAGAACAAGGGTGCAACCAAAGTTTCCAAGTGGCTCATTTGTTAGCCAAAGAAAATATTTACTGATGGTGAGTTAATTAAATTGTATTTGGTTGCAGCAGCCAGAAAGTACATTCAGCGAAAATAAACTGTTTAAGACTATTAGCTTTTTAGCAAGGAGAGTTACTTAAACACTTGAAGACACCAAAAGTTGGTCAACTAAAAAAACAAGGCAAAGGATTTCAAGTAGTTTTCCTCAGCTTTCGATGAGTCAATAGACATACATGTAAACAAAATAAATAGAGCCACTTTAAAATGGAGCTGGAGCTGCCATACCAGAAGGACTGCCATGTACCCTGTTTCCCTGAAAATAAGACCTAGCCAGACAATCAGCTCTAATGAATCTTTTGGAGCAAAAATTAATGTAAGACCCGGTGGGATGGGATAGGATAGGGTAGGGCAGGGTAGGATAGGATAGGATAGGATAGGATACTAAGACTGGGTCGTATATTAATTTTTGCTCCAAAAGACGCATTAGAGCTGATTGTCTGCGAGGTCGTATTTTGGGGGAAACACAGTATGTCTCATGCCTCAAATCTTTGGAATGTTAAAATGGCAAAATAACCTTTGGGCTGGGCCTAAGCTACCCTCCATCCCAGAAAACTACAGAGGTAACAAAAAAGTAGTTCCTCTGACTACTGGACTGAAATTTGGAAACATTGTTTAGAACATCACTGTTCTCTGCACCAATAGAAATGCCTTCCTTCTATCGATGTAATTGTTCCCCTTCCCTTTCTCATAAGTACCCATTACCTTTGTCTCCTAATTGGAACGTTATTTGGGCTTCCACATGAATTAGTTAATTCTCGAATAGCTATTGTTATTGATCTCAACAAATGCTTGTTCCGTCTGTTTGAAAGGCCTTTTATTTTTAGGTGGACATTACCAGGACTGCCCCGTTTTTGTGTAGTAGAGAAGTCAATGCTGAGTTTGAAGTGACTCAAGAATTTGCCTCTGTGAATAGTCTCCATAGAACTACAAGAAAGAGCATTTTTAAAGAACCTGAGAAAACACCGATTCAGTCAGTACAAACTAAAGTGGACTCTGCTAAGGTGTGTTACAACTAATGGTGGTAAAAATACGTGTGGAGCAGAAAAAGGTTTAGTGGGCAAATTTTCAAAACTTGTGAAAATGTAAGATGATTAAAGTTAATGTTTACACTGTATATTATCCATCAGCAGGTGTTTTGTGCAAGATACTTGAATCTGTCATGTTATTGAACTAGTGAAGTTGATGGAGAATTTAATTCCCTCTTGTGGTCTTAACCATCATGAATTCCATTAAAGTTTGTCAGAACTAGAAACTGAATATCCTGGCTAGCACAACAACAAAGCAGTCTGATGGCAGTGATAAAGTTTTATTATAATTTTTTCCGCTCAGGAACAAGACTGAAATTTTTCTAAATGAGAATACTCTCAGCTATTATTAATGAAAACTGAATGGCTTTGGAAATTACCTTCTGTTGCAGATTTGCTGTTTCTTAATAAATTCAACTTAAAATTTTAAGGCAAAACAGCACTTATATGTGAAACTTAATATAGTAACAAAGTCATTATGACGACAACTAATGCTGTTTAAGTCACCAGTAACGTCAAGCTACTTTATGTACTTCCCATGCTGTCAAGTTAAAACGAGCAGGAACATTTCCATTTTCCCTCACAAATTTGCAGTGGATACTTTCCAAACTCAACTACAGTTCCAGCTGTACTGTTGGATCTCAATGCAAGTGCAAAGGAAATACCTATATTTCAAAATTTAACTGTACAATCGAGGAGCATCGACCGAACAACCTTCAACAGGAAGTGATTCATGTACAGGATATGCCAAAGGGCAAATATCTACTGAAATCCTATTCAATACTTTCCAAATTATGACTGTGTTCAATTAAAATCATACACTTGAGGATTGATAACAGTATTTACTAGTATCTGCGTGAAGACATTTACCATGAAATGCATAAAATCCTATCAAAGATCAGCATAACGTACATTTGCAATCGATTTTGAATTTCAATTAAGTGAAATATTATCCCCTCAAAATAATTCAATTCTCATCATTAGCAGAGCTGTATCACAAAAACACTTGTATTTAAGGGTTAATATAGATTTTGAATTTCATCACTAAAAAATTAAGGGAAATTTGTTTTCTTTCTCATTAGCAAGTATATAAAAACCTCAGTTTTGCCTCTTGGCTCAGAGTGTAAACTTTACCGGAAGAGTTTGCCAACCCCTATTCTAGAGCAGTGCACGAGTGTTTTCCCATTTAGTAAAATCACAGAATGGTAAACATCCCTGTAAAACAACTGTTCTAACACCACCATTCTGATATCCCAGCAATGTTATCTGATCATTTTTCTGTATGTAGTCCTTTCCTTGGTAATGATCCATGTAGTCTTATGAAGTAAATTTCCTAAGAAAATAACGTGTGGGTCTGTATTAGGGCTGGGCAGACAAGAAACTAGTTATCCCGAATATCAACAAAGCTTCAAATTCCATTTACTTGTACTCTAGTACAAAAATTATCTTTTAACTCTACTAATCCAATTGTCACAAAAACCTTAAAAACTGACCAAAAACATGTCAAATAAGTTACGTACGACCTCCATTTTTACCTGAGTCCAACACATTTTTCAAATGTACTGTCACTGTGATTTCTAATAACGTATTCAGATTAATAAAAGTCCCAATAATAATAATGTTTTCTAATTTAAAACAATTAAGTTTGCCTCTATACTACGAGTATCGTCTTTTCTCACCACGATAGCAGGTATCTTGCTTTCCCCTGTGCAGTATCCATTCACTCTCCTGATAACAACTCCCTCATTTCCTTTTGGGTAACACTCCTACCGTATATCTCGTGTGTCTTCTGAAGGTGGGAGAACAGCATTCCCTTGGCCATAGTAATTGGCTCAGGGGTGGGCATGTGAACCAATAAATACATGTCAGTCTTAGGATTTTGTTGGAACTGTTGAGAGAAACTGCCCTCTAGTTTGGCGGAGGTTGGTGAGAGGGTAGAAGCCTGGAACTGCTGGGTGGCTACTTTACCATCACACATGAAAAATCTCCGACGATGACAACAGCAGGGTAGAAAGCAGAACAGAGAGACAGAGACAAACAGATTCCTGACTTTGCACCAGGATCAAACATGTCTGAAGCCAGTTCTACCACTGGACTGTTCAGCTAAATGTGATACTGTATACCGCTACTGCTTCAGCCAATATAGGTTTCTACCATTTGCAATTCAAAGGGTACGGACTAATGCAACTATACAATCATTCAGATTGAACCCCAGTCTCAAATCAGATTTTTCTAGAGAGGGCTTTTTAACCCTTACATTTCACCTCCAGATCTTCCCACTGGTACTTAATGTGTGTTGCTTTGCCCTATCTTATCTGTAGCATCTTTCAGTAAACAGGTACCATTAATACCACTTTGCAAAACCCCTTCAAGTACCCAGAACAATAAACTGAAATACTGTGACAGATACATGCTCTTCATCTGCAGTGATAAAGTCATTCACTTAAAATTGGATTAGTAATTCAATTTCTGTGAACTTAATAGTATGACTTCATTTCTACAAAGGAATAAAATGATTCTGTGTATTTTCCTTGGTTTATTATCATTCATTTTAATTAACTGCTCCATTAAGTAGTTCATAGAAGTGTAAAAAAAATTTTTTTCAACTTTCATTAAAGAAAGTTTAGATACTTCCTGGTATGTGCTCTATACAAGGGGGTCCAACAAAGCAAAAGAAACAAACAAAAAAGCATATTCTTTTAGCTCCGCATCTCCCGTATATAAACTAAATGAACTGAATTTTAAAGATTCCTATCTCAAATTAGTGTGTGGCATTATTTTACCCATGATTAGAGGAAAGGGGAAAGAGCAAGTTTAAAAAAACTACCTTTATTTTTTATTTCTTTTTCAGTTACAGACTTTTAAACAGGGATGTGTTTCATTATTCAGACATTCAGGCAACGTTGACTTCATTAGTGTTGACAGAAAAGAAGCATAAAAATGCAAAACGTTGTTGGCTTAACCTGAACATACCTGCATTACCTATTATTGACCAGTTTGTGTTGCCAAAAGATTTATTCCTTGGCATTAAAATGGAGCACTTAAAAATATTGCTAAAAAGCAAATGTCTACACACTGGTCTTTGCAGCAAATAAGGGTATTTATACTTTTAAAATATTTTAAGTCCATAATTGAATTAATATACACACCTTCTTATGTATAAGGAGTTCAGATCATATAAACACTGTACAGTCCAAAAACCCTACTGAGAATAAAACTAAATAGGCTTATAAGAAATACAGATATCGCATGTATTTACAAATATCATAGACACACAAATTTGGTCAAATACTGTAAAGAAAGAAGTGGTTTCACATTATAATGGCCAAAACATCCATCTACCTTGCTCAAAGCAAACAAGAACAACAACTTAGTATGTGACTCCTGTAGTTTAAAACATCATGACAGTATACAAATAGATAGGATGGAAACTGTTGACCAAATTATACAGCAAATGTTTTCTAGGTTAAACGTAGATCTTTAAAATCAAGAACTTAAAAAGATCATTCATAGGTTTCAGAGCAACAATGATAAACAATGTCCAATTTGCGGTATTCAAATGGGTGCCTAATTTAAAACAATGCATTGAACTTTTAGCTAGTAAGAAAAATAAATTACAAAGTACAATTAAATCCCTGTAAATGCAATAATGAAGTCAAAAATGTAGATTTATTTACTTTAATTACACATTTTAAATGTTACCTTGAGACAAAAAATAAATAAATAAGCGTGCCTGAAGGCACACACTTAGAGACAAAGAAGGGCTGCGTGGAAGGAGTAAGTAACAATTTTATAGTGAAAGGTGAATATGAGATTTGAACAGCATAATTCTCATTCTAGTCAGTCTTTTTGTTTTAACTCTTCTTGAAAATTCTGGCTGGAAGAATGTGACAAAAGTACACCTGTGTCTTTATGACTTAAAACAAAGGATACTTGACAAGTGGAATGCGTTTCCTTTTTTACAGAACCATTACTTTGTTCATATGCAGGCACTTCAAAAGACTATGGAGGCAAAGCACCTGACCCATCCTCTCCAAAATAGTTTTCAATCATCAAAATTATGCTAAAAAGTAGGAAAATTCCAGAGAACCAGCAAAGTTGAATACAAGAAGACTAATGTGCACAGAGGGCAATAAAGTGACCCAGTTTTTATTGCTGGGGCTCTCTTTTTTTTTTTTTTATCAAAGAGCAAATAATTAATCAACAGATACCACTGCATGGCACATCCAAAGTTTCCTGCTTAAGGGAGAATGTAATCAGTCAGCAGTGGGTTTCAGTGGGATCTCCTTAGACTTCAACCTTCTACACTGCAATGAATTTCACATTTATTTCTTCTCCTTAGTGTATTTAAAAAAAAGAAAACAAAAAAACTCCAACATATCTCATTTCTCAAAGTATTCGTGTCTTGCTGTCTAACACACATTATTATCTGGAAGCATGAAGTTACATTAGACAAATATTTTGCATTCTTTAAAATAAGCACTTTTGCTACTTCGGCCAACACTGTACTTCACACAGTGGTGCAACAGAAGCAGAGCTTGTATTAACCACATTACTTGTGATTCATTTTACCACTACCATGTGCCGAACCCATAGAGCTTTTTCCTCAGTACCTCTGGCAGTGACTGTACCATGATTTCACAGAAAGAATGTTAACAGGACTCATGAATAGCAGTACCATCAGTAATACTGATCAATTCAGATGTCACGCCAAAAATGAACTTCTCACGAATAACCTCTTTCAAATACTAGGGCAACTCTGTTTTCTCTGTTGCGTTATCCATTGGGGAGAAAATTCCTATTTGAGTATGCTCTTGCGTTGGTTATAAAAAACCAGATTAGGTATGTAACTGGCTGACATTTAAGATACTGTACTGCTTTCTACGACAGGAGGAGAGCTTCTGAAAAATGTTCTATAGAACTGTTTTCATCAATACTACCTCATTGGTCCATTCCCTTCCCTGATGGGCAAAGCACTCATGTTTTGACAAAACTTTAAAGCTTCCATAAAAGTTAAGTTAGAAAAAAAAAATGAATGTAAGACAACCACAAAATGTGTGAAAGTATAACATCTTTCTTTCTAAGAGTGAGTCCTTGAAAATATGTGGTCACTACAGAGATGATTTTAATCACAAGACAGCAGATGAACACGTAAGTAACTCCCCACGATCTGTCTGTGTCCGGAGTCATTTGTGGCGCTGTATGGTTTTCCTTTTCCTTCGTTTGAAAAAACAGCAGCACCTGCAGATGGAGGGAACACCTATTTTATTATAAAAGTACTTAAGTGTCAATAAGTAAGGCTGACTCTATCATATTAATTTAAATGGTCATAAAAAGCGACAAGCTAGTGCAAGATAAACAGTGAACGTGCCAATGAAGCATAAATATTAGTGAAACTATGGCAGAGTTATTAACTATTGTTTCATCCATGTGCCTTTTAGAAATAGCAAGACATTCTAAGCAACATTAAAAGGAGCCACTAAACTTTGTACCAAGAGTAACTGAGAAGCTATGGGGTTCTGAATCCTAACTGGCCCACCACATTTTATTTTGGATACTCAATCTCTGGTTGTGGGCATTGCTTTTACAAAGTTCATCTTATGCATTCTCTCTGTTTCCTTCCGATTATTTATATAGGATTGTTGAAGCCACTGTTAGAAAAGCAATAATGATCCTAATAGTGAAGATTTTATTTTCACTAAGAATTAATTTAGATTGCAAAAATACAGAGAAATCCCACATATACCCTTCAGCAAACATTTTCCATTATATTTACAAACTAGAAGAGAGAAAAGACCTTAAATAGAATAAGAATGTCAAGATTGGTACTTTTTAATTCTTGAAGGATTAAAGAAGGTTTAAGCTCACCATAAGTTACTTTAATTTAGATAAAAATTATACTCAACATTTAAAATACCATAATCAAGGTGATTCAGTTCTGTATTTAAAAACCGATTCAGTTTTGTAGTCTATGAAGAAAATATACTGACTTTTATTCCGAGGTAAAAAAAATTTACAGATGATCTCTAAGAGAACCAGTTTTTCTCACAGTAAATTCTCCTCATCGTAAGAAGATGAAACATGTGCAACACATGTAAACCAAAGCTGAGGTTGGTACGAACTGAAAGCTCATGAGAATGAGAATCACTGATAAGCAACCAACAAAATAATACATATGTGTTTTTTTTTCCTAAAAGTCTGAAATTCCTTCAAATAAAGGTCTGGCTTTTTCCCCCTTCCACACTTAACAGAAAGTCTATCTATTAGAATATCAACATGACAGGCACCACATACAAAAGGGCTTCATTTGCTTCCCCACTGTACTCCTCGGTGTGTGTGTGTGTGTGTAAAGCACATTTTGTAATAATAGCAAGGCATAATTATATATACATGGTGATTCCATCAACAAAATGTTGCCAATTCAAAGCTTGTACATGTGACCTTATAAAGATGTTACTGTAATTCTTATCAGCCCATTTTCATAAAAGGATATTAACTCAACACTTTCAAGCTAAGCATAGTAGAGGCCATATAGCTTCAAATGTTCTACCTAGCAATAGATTAGGGGAGATGAAATAATTGCTAAATATCTTTTATGTGTTTTAGTGAAATAAGTGTAAATAGAAATCCACACTGTCCAGTTAAATTACAAAAATCTCTCTACCCACATTACCTTTAGTCAAAAATGCTTTGAGACCATTTACTGTTATTTATGCCATGATTATGAAACCACTGTGAGACATTCGAAACAAAATTACACAACTGAATTTTTTAAGTGCACTCAAACAGTACGTAATGATTAGACAATGATATGTGAATCATTCAAAATTGTATGCATCGCCTAGTAAAGATTCAACTAGATATATGTGCAGTTATCAATCTTTATGAATTTACTTTTACTGAGGTGACTACCAGAAAGAACAGAATAAATTACCCAATCAAGGGCCTTGAATAGAGCTATCATTGTAAAAGAATCTAGGTACAACAGATTTTCCCTGCCCAGATTTATTTGTAACCATCAGCTACTTAATACCTTCTCAAATCTGTTATATAAACTTCCTAAAATAAAAAGTAAAACAAAAAATTATTCAAGTAAAATTACTCTCTAAAAGATGAAAACCATTATTCCGAAAAGAACCTTTCAATTAAAGACTTAGAAAAGAGTCAGAAAGTGTCCATAGTGTAAAAAAGAAAACATTAAATATTGGTATTTAGAAAAAACAGATCAAATATTTAGGATATTAAACTGAAGAATATGGTCATATTTAAATGGAAATTTATTAATTAATATAAAGTCTATTAGTAATGTTCACTGTTCCTAAATACTGTTATTCGTCTTTTAAAATTCCAAAACACATTCTTTTAAGACTTATGTAATGAAAAAGTGTTTCAAGATACACACACACACACACCCATACATACACCCCCCCACACACACACCTTCTGGAATAGGTAATTTACTGTAGTACTTGCTTTAAGGAACAAGTTCAAGTCCCAGATTTTCCACACTTGTATTAGCAATTCACCTTGCTTGCTTTATTTTTCCAATACCATTAATCTGCTTTCAGTTCTGAGAGTTGAATTCTTCCCACTACTTAGGTAACCTTTTCTTCAACTGTGTACGAATTACTGAACATAGAAAACTACTCCAAGAATTTCAAACTAAATAATATTTTAAAATAAACTGTAATTCTACAGGACTTGTACATTCAAAAGCAATCTAATGAACACATCAGTTTTTCAGAAATAAATCCCACTACATAGAGTACACCCTTGAAGCAGATTTGCACGAATTAAGCTGGCATGCTATTAAACTGACTACCACCAGAGGGCAGCATTGCTTTATGCGATATGAATGCATCCAAACACAAGACATGCTCTCAAGATTTCATACTTCCAGAACTCAAGAAAACTGGTATTTAACCTTGTGGCTGATTTCTTAAAAGTCATTATCCAAAACATACGATTTATAATCTTTGTGATTAAAAAGTTATCACATTAAGTGTCTCCTGTCGCTGAGCACTCAATCTAAAACAGTGCTGTTCTCATACAACCACTGTCACATGACTTTTATTTTCCTCTCAGTACTTAGTACCAATCTAAATTTATTTTACTTATTTACATATTATCTGCCTACACATAGAATGTAAGCTTCATAAGACCTTGCTTACAGCTACATTTCACAAACAGGCACAAAGTTGTTACTCAATGTCATTGAATAAATAAACGATTTGCCCCATAAATGCAACTAACTCCTACAGAAGAACCTAGTCACGTCTCTAAAGCTGGAGTTCTTTCCACGGGCCACATACTCTCTTGAACTAAGAGGCCTAGTGAACTCTCTTGAAATGCAGATTTTAGTGCCTGTGGACGTTTTTCTGGGGGAAACCATGGTTTGCACCATATTCTTAAAGGAGTCAGAATCTCCGAGAAGCACTGCTCACTAGTGTGACTGTCAGGTCACCTCTTACTTCTCCATTTCCAATGAGGCCTTGGCCCGGATGCTATGAGCTGAACACTGGAGATGCTGGGAGGACACCATGCAACCAATTTACATGAGTGCAAGCAAATGAGTAAAGAGAGACAATGTCATTTTAACACTTGGTACAGTTAAAAGTGGATTTAAAAAAGTTATTGGATATAATAGCAAAGATTCTAGGAATTAGCATATGCAGAAGTTCTCACAGACGATGTGAGCATTTTAATCAATAAATTCAATTATCTAGTCTTAGAAAATTACTCACATCTTTAAATATATTTTTAAAAGTATTTTCTGTCCTTGCTGCTCAGTGGCTACATTTTCTCTTACATTAATTCATAACTCACTTGGGGTCTCTTCAGATTTAGAGTACTGACAACTACCTTGGGGAAACTGATTAATCTTACCACACATTTAAATCATGTTCTTGTCAACGCTTCTCTTTTTCTCGACTATTTTTTCATTATTCCTCATGTGGTTCCAGTAAGCCAGTATGTTCTCTCAAGTTAGTTTCAGGCCTCTGACATAATCATTTGGTAGCTAGCCTAAAAGCTTTCAAGTCCCATCTCTATTTTCAAATCCTTTGGGAATAAATGGTAAGTCCTGCTTCTGGTGACCTCTAGGGTTGTTGCTTTAAACATTGTTGAGGTAAGGAAACAGGAAACTGTAACAAATCAAAGCCCTAAATTATGCAGAAAACATAGTAAGGTAAAGGCCAGGGCTTTGCTACTGACATGGCACCACCGTTTCCTCTTTAGCGTTGCCTTTTTCCTCAGCTAGAATTTGGCTTGTTTTGCTGGAGCTACGTCATATACTTCCTTCTCACACATCTACCCAGAACCTGAAACATTTTTCTCTGTCTGGATCGGAAGCTCTTATCTGTCCCTTCTACAATGACTCACTGGCTCATCCTTTAGCTGAGAGACTGCTGATGACCTGCCAGACCGTACGCACTTAGGACTCCAGAATCTAGCCTCTGCTCATCTGGGTTGATGAGTATAAAGAAAATACTTTTACGATATCTAATCTTTAATTTTTTGACAAAGGGTTTCTCCCCATAAAATTTAATTTCATATCACTGGATCTCTTGATTTTAAAAGTGAAGAACTGTTTAGTTAAGCAAGAAGAGTTTGAATTAGAGAGCAAGACCATCCACATAACTACTCTAACCAGGAACCTGCAGAACCATCCTCATCTTCAATTTCTCCCACTCTATCCACATGCACTTAGTCCCTCCAGTCTGAAACGACTCAGTGTTTCCATCCCCTCTTAACGGCTCAGATCGGAACTTCTTGCTTCCACCGCTGCCTAAGAGCTTTTAATTGACTTCCCAGTCTAGGTCTTCTCCAATCTGCCATCCAAACTTTCCCCATCATAACTATAGTCCGACCCTTTTCCTTTTAAATCTCAGCAATGGTTCTGCACTGTCTTTGTCACTAAACACAGCTCTTAAAATTTGGTTCCACCTATTTCCACTCTCCTCTCAGTTTCATTCTTCACTAGGCTTCCTTTCCAGGCAGCCTAAACAGAGGGAGGGAGGGAAGAAGGGAGGGAGACAGGGAGGGAGGGAGATTTCCTGCAATCTGATGAACCCCAGGAAGTGACATAAGCCTCAAAACTGTGGCCAAATTAATTTTCCTAAGGTTCAATCTGATTATACCATTTCTTGGCTTTAAACCCACAGCTTGCTTTCCTGTGCTGAGAAAGATAATGTCCAGTGTTGTTTTTTTACCTTGGTACTAAGGACCTTCGCGACTGGACACTTGCCCTACCCCAGATCACGTTAATGTACTCACACACTGGATGCCCAGGGGGTGACTCCTCAGACTTGCCCCACTTTTTCCTTGCTCCACATTGTTGCTCAACCTCTTGTGACTGCTTCTACCCAGCTCCTTGAACAAATCGTACCCCTCTGTGCCAACCAGGGCACATGGATCCTTACCGTGAAGACTTCTCTGATCTTCCCAGCTAGAAGGGACTGCTCCTGTCTCTGAGCTCCAATAACATCCCATGGCATTAACCCTATTAACACCTTGCAGTAGGCCAATGAGTCTCAATCCTGCCTGCTCCTTAGAATCAGCTTAGAAGCTTTTTAAAAATAGTGGTAACCAGATCCCACCACAGACCAATTAAATCAGAAACTCTGACAGTGCAGCCTAAGTATTGGCATATTTTTAGAACTCCCCAGACAAGTGTGACAGGAAGCCAGCGTAGAGAACCACTATGTAAAAGCCATCATATATTTACTATCTTCTCTAATAGAACAAAAGGGCCTTGACTTCTTAATTATCATATTACCAAATACACGATAAATGTTCAGTTAACGTTAGAAAGGAGAAAGAAAAAGAAATAAAGGAAAGAAAGATGATTTCATACCACTTAAAAAGTCGATAACTAAAATACAGGAAGTCTTGGTTTAATTCCTTCAAGAAATGATGAGGATGCTACCATTTGTTTCACCTGCCTTGAAAAAAAAATTCTCAGCTACAGTAAAAAAGTAAGGGAAAATCTCATTACTAATAAAGGAGCCATTTTATACTTGGGGGAAATAGAGTATTTTCCATCATTCAGAAACCATATATTCATCCATGAGGTACTATTCTAGGAAACCTGAGACTCTAAATGTCTATTGTAAAATACATTCTAATTAATGGGTTGGGGTCAGAGGGATCTCTGCCAATCACAGGTAAGAACAGAGGAAGCTGGAAACAAATTCTGAAAGAGATGTCTAATCAGGTTCCTAGCTACCTACAAAATGGGAGAGAGAAGAGAAGTAGGCATATGATGCAATTTAGAAAAAGAAATCATCCTCACATTTCTTAATTACATACTAAAAGGGTATGATAATGAAAATATAAACTAATAAGAATGTTAGAATAACCTTGATTAAAGGAAAGACAAAATGTTGTGTGTTTAAAGAGAATTTCTCACTAGTGAAGAGTTAGGGAAGTTCTGAGCATTTCTATAACCCATCTGAAGTAAGTTTTATTAAAACCATGGAGTGCTATCCTTTTTTAAAATAACTACTTTATGAAGATATAATTCTCGTATCATAAAATTCACCCTTTTAAAGTATACAAATCAGTGGTTTTTAATGTATTCAGAGAGTTTTGCAGTCATAATCACCACTGCCTAACTTCAAAACATTTTCATCACCCCATTAAAAAAAAACACCACTCTGCCTATTAGCAGTCACTCCCACCCTCTTCTCCACTGCCCTAGGTAATCACTGTCTCCTTCCTATCTTTATACATTTGCCTACTCTGGACATTTCACATAAATGGAATCATATAATATGTGGCCTTTGTGTCTACTTCTTTCACTTAGCATAACATTTCCAAGTTCTTTTTTTTTTTTTATATTGTTAACTGATAGTCCATTGTATGGATATATACTACATTACTTAGTCAATTATTTGGTAATAATTTATTGAGGCATACTGTTTTAAGCACTGGGGATCTAAAGATGAAAATGGTCTTGTTTTCAAGAAATTCAAGAAGTTTCAAGTAGTAAGAAACGGATAAAGAGAATGACATATCAGTGGCAGAATGAGACCAACAGAATATAGGCTTCAGAATGGAAAACAGAGCTGGGAAAGATAGGCAGGGGTCAGCCTCTAAAAGGTGTGAAGGGGCACCATGCCAAGCAATCTGGACTTGATGCTCCACGCAATGGAGAACCTTTTCTTCAGGAATAGCTTTCCCACCACTGACTTCCTTTTTTCTCATCTTCCGACGCCTACATATAGAAACCCGAACCCATAAATATACACACCCACACTCATCTCAACTAAATAAATTATGCCATTCTTCAAAGCCCTCTCCATAAAGCAATTATCTGATCATCCTGTCAGTAAGTAATCTTTCTCTTTACAAGCTTTAACAAGCTACTTTTACCTTTTTCATAGTATGGATCACAGACTGATATATGCTAACACAACTGCAGTCTCCCTGCTGGTGTGTATTCTACTTAAGGGCAAGTGCAGGATATCAGGTATTTCTGAAACCCAAGCTGTGTAATTGTTAAATGAATAGACAAATATAATAGATTTGGTTGAAAGCAGGTCTCTAGGAGGATGTGAACAAAGAACAGCCAGTTTCAGTGAAAAGTTGTGGGTATGGAAGTAAAACTATGGGATCCTGATGAAAGAAGCACAAGCCTGGAAAGAACACAGAGGAGAAACGCCATTGGCAGCTAGAAGTGGGGAAATAAATAGGGGTGATAATAGCTATGGAATACCTGCCATATGCCAAACAAAATACCAGTGCTTTATCACATTTAACAGAATAGAAACAAGCTTGAGAAAGGTAACAAGAAAGTGGCAGAACTAGGATTCAACAACCTATATTTAATTGTAAAGGACACGTGCATCCTAATCTGCTACACTACCCCCAGACTTCTTTAACTGTTGCTTAGGATTGCACAGACAAGCATAAACTTTTATTTTTATATCTTGACATAAAATGCAGAAGGATGTAGCTGACTAATTATATCCTGAAATCCACTATACTAAGTCATACTGTCAATAAATTACATAGTCAAAACTGATGAAATTGGATACTTGATTACCGCTGTTTAAAAAGAAATATCCACAAGTCTCCTCATCTTGCAGCCAGCAAAGGAGCCTTATTTTAGAAATTATGTAAGGTTCCTTTTGGATTATGTAGAATGTTCCAAAATTTATTAATCTAAGAAATTTTTTTATGTACTCCAAAAATTGTCCTGAAACTGAGAGAAGCATTTTAAACAAGGCATTATAACTAATGGCAAATGTCAGAAAATAGTTAAATTCAACATTATTTCCACTAATAGGAAAATTATTTTTCATAATATTTGTAATTAGCAGGAACTGTTTAGATGAAGATTTTTCATAACACTCTCTCACTATCGTTTATCATGGAAATTATCAGTGTAGCATACCATTTGTTTTCAATGGCAATACCAGGGGTGCCAAAAAAATGTCTACAAGTGGACACTTTGGTCAACGTTGCTCAAGCAGTAGTTCGCCACAATCAGAAGTGTCTGGACGCTGATGGTAACCACTCAGAGCACCTCTTGTAATTGCAGAAGTCAAACGTGACTTGTATTCACATCTTTCGTTATTGGCATATATTGACTATTGCAATTTTCAAAGTTTTCCTTTCTTAAAATGTGTATACATTTTTGTCATTTTTTGGCACCCCCAGTATAATTAGTAAATGAAATACTATTTTAATGATACTACTGGGGTGAGGTTGGGCCTTTACTATGTATACGTAACAATTACGAATAGGAAAAAATGAAAGCTTAACTCAAAACGCCTGTCTTTCTATTTAAAATAGCAAATAAAGCCTCTGTGTTATAAAACAAAAACACAAGCACAAGCAGGGTTGGTGTATCATCTACTCAATTAAAAAGTGCCCCCACATCTATGTCACTTGAAGCAAAAAGTTGCAGCAGGCAAAAGAGCTCCTCAAACAATTATTTCTTGCTTTGCAGAACTAATGTAAATGACATCAAATACTTTTGAACAACTTTTACAAATTGTAATTTCTATGTTGGAAAGCATGTTTTTTAAAAACACAATATGGTGCTGAATCTTAGAAATTACAGTCAACGGAGCTATTTCTGCCTGCCTACACTTCGGAACTCACCACATGTTCAACACTTTCTGGCAGCTATACACAAAAAAAAAATACAAGGAAAAAAAGAGAGAGAGATCATCAGAAACAGCCCACATTGAAATTATCACATTGTTTTTCATGCTTAATGTTTTTCCAAGCAGCATTGTAATCTACATTCACAAAAAACTAATTTAAAACTAATAGTAATGCATGCAGCATACTATAAAATTAATACTTATTCTTATGCTTACAGAAAAAAAAATGAGCATCGATATAGTATAGCAATAACTTCATGCATCAATACTCCTAAAATATGCCGTTGATTCCAAATAAGAATTTGAACATAGTTCTTAAGTAACAATTTTTGTGTTATTAAAATATTTACTGAAATAGTACTGTTTTAAACACAGTGATGAAAATATTAAACATATCATTTGCTTTCCATGCACTTAGTCCTTGAAAAAAATTCCTGAAATAATTGTGTATGACTATAAGTCTCAAACATGCATAGTGTAAGAACAAAAAGTTACTAAAACGAGCAAAATGAATACATACTTAGTTTCATCCATCACTTCCACTTCTGTAGGGGCTGTGATGGGTGCATTTGAACGTCCTGCAGTAGGGTCATCTGTGTTTAACTCTCCATTTGTAGAACTTACAACCTACAAAAACAACAACAAAATGATATATACATAAATAGGTTACACAAGGACAAACTTAAGGTTAAAATAATTAATTAGAAAGTTAATCTGAGGAACATAAAAATATTAATATGCAGTTGTTCGTAACTGAACACAGTAATGGGTCCAGCATTTTATTAAAGATCGAGGTCGTCCAATATTTGTTTTTCAACTTACTTCCTTTTCATCTTGAAATTTCTGTCTTCTGTCTCATTCCCTCTGGTTTCTAAGGCTAATTCCTACACTTGTATCTTCATCAATTCCCTCTTATGTGCTCGCTCTTTCGGTACCCTTACTTCATCATGAATTATGTCCCTTGCAAACTTCAATATTTCTCCTTTCAATGGAGCCTTCATTTCAATTTAATCATGCTCAGATCTCCTGCTCATTCACCCAGTTGTTCAAGCCCCAAATCCAAGAGTCATTATGATTCCTCTCTTGATTTAAAACCCATTATCTAATCCATCAGCAGGTCCTGCTCTATCCTCCCCAGAAACAAAACCCAAATCTAATCAGTTCTCCCCACCTCTATTACTACTAAGACTTCAGTCCAAGCCAGCATTATCAACTCTTCTGTGAATAAGAACAAAATCTATTAATTGGTCTTCAGCTTTTCCTTGTATTCCCTCCCCCATTAATATATTGTCCACACAACAATCCAGGTACTGCTTTTAAGATATAAATTAGATCGCATATAATTCCATGCTTAAAACTCTTGAAGTGTCTGACTTCCCACTTCATTTAGAATAAAGATCAATACACTTTCCTCCAATATACAAAGTCCCACAAGATCGAAATCCTGCCTCCCTCTCTGATCTCATACCACTTTCCCCTTTGCTCACTAGCCTCCATCTATGTCCCGCTTATTCCCACTTTCAGGCCTTGGCATTACCTATTCTCACCGCCTGGAATTGTCTTCCTGCCTCCTGGCCATCTTCTTATCTTTCAGATTCTCTAAGAAGTCTCTAAAACAGGCCTTACTATTACACAATCTAAAACTTCCATGCAGACACACTCTTTCATGTTATACTCTAGTTTTAACTCTTTGTATAGCATTTATCCATGTTGATCTTTTTCTGATTAATTTTGTTTCTTGATACCCACGCTGACCTCCATTAAAATTAAGCTCCACGACAGGAAGAACCTTGTGTTGTTCTCTGATATGTCTCCCTATTATACCTGGCACAAAATAGGCACTCATTATTTGTTGACATAAATGAATGCATGCGTGAATGAAATCTTAAAACAAGATAAAAACCATAATGAAACTCAAATTCTCGTGGTCCTATGAAGTCACCTTACTGTTCTATTTCTTGCTTTCCACAAAACTTCTTGAAAATAAGTCTTAACTTACCATTTCCATTTTTTATAAAATTTTCCATTCATTTATTCCTTAACTCCTTTCAATACGTATTCCTTCCCTACATCAGAACTCTAAGAGTTCTCTTGAAGGTTACCAATCATTCCTAGAAAATATATCCAGTGGTCTTTACTCAATTTTCATTTTCCTGTACATTTCTTATCACTTGGCACCAACTGATGACTTTGGAGTAAGATAGGTCTTGATTCAAAACTCAATTCTACCACTTACCAGTTATGTGACCCTGGAAAACATACCCTATCTTGTTAAACCTCAGTGTTCTCAACTATGAAATGGGAAACTATAGTATCTATTTAACAAGGTTGATGTGAGGATGAAATGAAATCAATATATAAAGCAAAGGCTAGCATATAGTAAGAGCTCAATAAACGGTGGCCATCATTATCACTGTCATTTTCACCTACAATCAGGACTTCAACTATCACCTCTATGTAAAGGACTCCCTCAGCCATTCAGTCACATATTCGGTTAGTTACACCAATTTTACCACCTCAAATGCAGTACTTTCAGAGCAGCCAGATGGCTCAGTTGGTTAGAGCGCAAGCTCTCAACAACAAGGTTGCTGGTTCAATTCCCGCATGGGATGGTGGGCTGCACTCCCTGCAACTAAAGATTGAAAAGGGTGACTGGACTTGGAGCTGAGCTGCGCCCTCCACAACTAGATTGAAGGACAACGACTTGGAGCTGATGAGTCCTCAAGAAACACACTGTTCCCCAATATTACCCAATTAAAAAAAAAAAAGTTTAGGAAAAAAAAATAAAACTTCAGTATTTCTAAAACCAAATTTATCATACTCGCTCTTAAATTTGTTACTCTTTCTATAGTTCCAATTTCTCTTAAAGCCCTACCATCTTCCCATACCTCCAGGCTCAAAATCTAAGAATCACCTTTGATGTTTCCCCTGCCTAATCTCTTTAGGAGAAAAAAGAAAAAAGATAAATCAAAGACCTGGGCACCAGAGTTGACAGCTGGCTACTAGACTTAAGAGTACTATTTATAGAGCCCTGTGTTTCTAAAACTCAATTCAAGAGTTCTTCCTGAGATGCTACAACATGCCACGCACTGTTCCAGAAACTTGGAATACCATAGTAAACAAGACAAACACACACCCCTGCCCTTGTGGACCTAATTTTCTAGTGTAAAGAAATAGGCCCCTCTTCCCTCCTACTGCCCAACTTTAAGGAAAGTAACTTGAAATCAACTGATGTATATGGATTAATTCAGGTTATGGAAGTTCAGTTTCCTACATCTTATGTGGAACAAGCATTCAGAAATGAACACTGCATTTGTGCCTACAGCTGAAAACACACTAAACTTCTTTGATCTTTAGAGACAGCCCAAGAAGAGGAAAACTCCTGTCTCTGCTTCTGGGGCACCTGTCATTCTAATGAGTTATGTGTTGATTTTTTTTCCCTTTATTTTCTCTTCTTCCTGAAAACATTTAAAATAACTTTTGTTCTAATTCTCAAGCAAAACTTGGTTCTTTATTCTTAATTTTTAAAATGTCAGAACCCCTACAATGAATTGGAAAGGAGCTGGCAAGCAAGACTCGTATCTTACACTTTCGTATTCTCCCCTACTTTTCACTAGCAGAGTACCTTGCATATAATAAATCACCAAAGCAGTTCACTGAACAATTTCCATTGCTCTCCACTCAAAATAATATTCAACAGTTTTCTTTTCCTCCTGTTTGTTCAATGGCTGTAGATAGCTGGAGGGACCCCATCTTGAGTCACAGGCAGCTGATCTAATGTGTCTTCCCTTAACTTTAAACAGCATAATTGAAAACTTAAAAACCAGGTATTCTAAATTTCCAGCAACAGCAGCTATATATGCATTAGAATTATAAAATCTGATTTACTTCTCTTCATACAAAATGATACCAGACTTTACTAAACTTTATTTTACTGAAATGTTTCAAATCCCATTCATCTCATTCTACCTAGCTGACTAGAACCAGACCAGAAGGAAATAACATCTTCCTTGAGGTAATTTTTCCTGGGCTTCCAAGATTCCCTAACCTTCTGAGTCAAGACCAATATCCCAGGGTCAGAACAGAATCAATGTGGTAACAAACAGAGTTCTGTAAAATTGGCCTATTTAACATTGATGACATGAGAGTGAATCAAGGCATTAAAATTGTTTTCACTTAAGAAAACTAACAGTCTTTTTGCAAAGGGATTTTACGAAAAAGAAACGACAACAATAAAAATAATGTGTCATTATATTCCTGGAAACCTAAATCAATCAGTCAATCAAACAAATATATACAAATTATTTTTATAAGCCAAATTCTAAAGAAAGATTCCATTTAGGTGACATTTCTAGAATTATAACTCAAACTAGAACATAAAAGTCTCTAAAATAATAGTGTTCATCAGGCTGATTTCCTTAATGAAGGATTGTATAAAAATGACGATGCTTTGAGGTTTTCAAAAATAGTAATTATTATTATTATTATTATTATTATTATTATTTCAAAAAGTAATTCAGGTGTCTGAACAGTTTTTTGTTCTTGTTCTTATATAATTTTTCTCTTATATTCCCACTCTGATAAGAAACAAAAATAGAAAACAAATTCTCGTTTTAAGAGGTTTTTTTTTTAAAAAAAAAAAAGACCAGGCGACTGATTTTACTATCAGTATATCAGAGTTTAAGGGGGGCAAGAGGGGAGAGACAGCCTGCCACTAAGTGTGAGAGATAAGTGACAGTTCACTTATGGCTGCCTGCCTTACCTAATTCCAAAAGAAGTCCTTCTCACACGTTTTTTAGTACAAAGATAACATGGTATTTTGTGGTCAATGATTTTAAAAGGCCAACTAATATACTTTTCCAAATATAATAAATTCATACAAATTAGTTATACTATAATCTTCCTAATTTCTATGAGTCCTTTGAAGCATGTTACCTAGTGCTCAGTAGAGGCTCAATATCTTATTTAACCAGATCTCTATCTATCTAAAAACTATATTAAAAATATTAAAACATTACATATTTTACTTACACACTCAGTTTTTTTTCTAAAAGCCATCTATAAGAAACTACCCTAATAAATGAGATATAATTAAAAGAGTAATTTCCAAAGAGTTTACAAAAGCTGTGCTGGGGTTCACATGTACTGCATGAAACCAATTTCCTTACATAGTCTAAAAACTATAGCGAAAGCTACAATTGATATTCCAACTAATGACCTGAACGCATAGTGATATTCTCACTGACTTCCAACAAAGATAAACCAAAACAGATTTTCCATCTAACTTGCACTTACAGAAGTATTAAGCAGAGCACTATATTCTTTGAGTAATCCAGTTTTTCAAGATGTTACTGTTAATGTTACTGTAAAAGAATATCAAAATAAATTTGGAATGCTGAGTTACCCCAATGATGACAAGGAATTTCCTAAATTATGTAATAAAAGCATGTAACTACAGTAGTCTCCCCTTACCCACGGTTTTGCTTTCTGCGGTTTCAGTTGCCCATGGTCAACCGCAGTCCGAAAATATTAAATGGAAAATTCCAGAAATAAACAATTCATAAGTTTTAAATTGTTCATTGTCCTGAAGAGCGTGATAAAATCTCTCTCCCTCCCGCACAGTCTGCTCAGGACGTGAACCATCCCTGTGTTCAGCGTATCCACGCTAAATATACTGTCTACCTGTTAGTCACTTAGTAGCTGTCTTGATTATAGAAATACTTGTGTTCAGGTAACACTTACTGTACTTAATGGCCCGAAAGCATAATAGTAGTGATACTGGCAATTCAGACGTGCCAAAGAGAAGCTGTAAAGTGCTTCCTTTAAGTGAAAAGGTGAGCACCTTACAATATTTTGAGAGACTACATTCACAGCACTTTTATTACAGTATAACTGTTCTATTTTATTATTAGTTTTAATCTTACTGTACTTAATTTATAAATAAAACTTTATCACCAATGTGTATATATAGGAAAGACATAGCATATATAGGGTTTGGTCCTATCCGTGGTTTCAGGCATCTCCTGGGGGTCTTGGATTGTCTCCCTGTAGATAAGGGGGGACTAATATACTCTTTTTCCACAACTTCTATTTTGCAAATTTCAGCACCCCAGAAGACTACGAATACAAACATATTATGTTTATTTGAAATGTTTTAGAAAGGCTAGTATTAACAATTAGCATAATAAAGAATCGAGATATGGCATCTGTTATTACTCCTGACTTTTAACTGTATGTGTTTTTCTTACCATTTCAAGATACATTTGCTAATTCTTTTTCTGTTATCACCACCTGTCTTTGTGTTTCTGAAGTAATATTAACTACAATATCAAACTGCTCATTAATTTTATTCTTTTATTTTCCTCAACAGTGCCTGGCTGCCTAACACCTTGGTGCCATTTGTCATTCTACCCTTTTTCCCCCAGGGACTCGCTCACATTATTCCTTAAACGCAAACCAAATGCTGCACAACAAGAGATTACCAATCGAGAGACCCACCACATCACAGTGGTGCCACCATTCAGTAGTGTCCTTATTATTTGACTTCTTCCCTCTACTTGCAATTATCTCTCGACTTTATAGGGTCAGGTTTTCAGTTAGCATTGACCTCAATGGAGTTGTGCTACCGTAAAAGACACAGCTACAGTGGAATTAGAGATTAGCACTATCTGCTGTGAGTGGTACATTTTAAAACCTAATTTTGGAGACCCTGATTTGCCAGGTAGAAACATATCAAAAAGGGGTAACTGCGCCCTTCCTTTCCCGAGCCCATATCTGACTAAATTCTACCTTCTAATCACTTTCATCACTTTTTCTCTTCATCACCACTACTGATCATTTTCCTCAGCTATAGACTTTCAATACCTGTGCCCTACCTTCGACTCGCCTCCCTTCTAGCTAGTCTCCTGCAACAGTGATCTTTAGAAAACACTAATGTAATCAAGTTACGCCCTACCTAATTCTCCTTATGGCTACTTTATATCCTCAGAATAAAGTCCAAATTTAATAACAAGACCTGTTAAGTCCTTCATGATTTGCCTAGTGCCTCCCTTTCAGTCTCCTTTCTCAAAACACACCACCTTGACTGAATTTTATTCAGTTCCTCAGTATGTCTCTTTCCTCCCTATGCTTTTTCCACTTGTCACACTGCTTGTTTATTAGCCTTTCCCTTTGACTTAAAGCTCTATGGGGACAGGCACCATATGTGTTACTCTTCCTTTTATTCACACACACAGCACAGTGCCTAGCACCTTGGAGACATTTATATATTTCGTATATTTGCCAAATAATAAATAGCAAGAAACTGAAAGTAGTAGGTCTAAGTTTCTCGGCCATATTTATTACCAGTGATTCTAAGAGGAGTAGAGGGACACACGTGATTCCCCTAAGAGCTTTTCCAAAACACATACAAGCCAATTAACAGATTCAAAATAAAATCTATAGATATGTGAGTATTATTCTTAGACTCTTCAATGGGAAAAGTTTACCAATTGTATAGCTGTATCATTCTGTTTAGTGAATTAACACGATTTCACTAAAGAGAGAATATCTGACAATGCTTTCTTTTGGCTGTACCACTACACTTTACTTCCCAGAGATGGATAAAAATACTAGTCAAGTTTCTTAGTTTGCAAAAGCAATAGATTATTCTATTATTTAGCAGTGCCTAAGCCTCTATGCTACTTTTTTAAAAAATTAATTTCTCACAATAAAACCCTGAGACAAAGTATTATTAATACTTCCATTTTCCTGATGAATAACCTAAAGCACAGAATTTGAATTCAACTCTGACTTCAGAGCTGGTGCTCTTAACCACAATGAAATCAACCTGGTCACCTACTCGTGTATGTCTGACCTATAATATATATAATAATTCTGGAGAGCCAAGGAGTTCAAATTTAGACTGCATGATTCAGTTCCTATCGAAAGCACACTTGAAATAATGAATACCTGAGGATCTTTCTCTTAGGTCAAAACGGTAAGAGGTTTCATCTTGCATGTCAACTGGAACCACCTCAGTGCTACCACTTTTGAGAGCTATTCTCGGTTCCATGAAAGAGTGCACTGACAGTACAAACTGCTAGTTAAAAAATAAGTAAGTCATAGAGATGTACTGTACAGCATAGTGACTATGTCAGTAACACTGCAGTACATGTCTGAAAGTTGTTTAGTGAATATATCTTAAAAGTTCTCATCACAAGAAAAACAACTGTAACTTTGGTATGGTGACAGATGGCTATGGTGACAGATGGCAACTTGAACTATTGTGATCATCTCACAGTACATACAAATATTGAATCATGTTCTACATGAGACACTAATACAATGTTATGTCAATTATTCCTCAATTTAAAAAAGGGTACAATAATAGATAAGGGATGAATGCCATAGGCCCAAATTGGCTCAGTTTTAGGTTACTACTGATGCTGCTTCTCAATATCCTAAATTTGATCAGATAGCTGTCTACTTATGATGGAAATGTCTTTCCTGAGAAACTATATAATAATATGTCTTTAAGATTTATTAAGGATAATTTTTTTTTAACTGTCATATAGTTTTTGCATCTCCTGCAAAGCCAACGCTTGAATTTTTGTCCAACAGATGGTTTGATGAACCTCAAGGCAAAGAACCTTAAGGCAAATTCTTCTCATACTTTTGTACTAGTGAAAAGGTTTTTATTCTCTTGATCTCTTCCCTTTATCAAATGATGAGAATGATAGAACACATTGTTTCCCTTTCTTCATTCAGAATCAAATATAGTATCAATTATTATAATAATCACATTAGCTTAGATTTCAGGTACTTTTATTTCCCTTTATTATTAGTTTTAAATTATGGTTTTATTAACCCAATTATACAAGTACCATAACGTTTCAAATTTTGAAAGTGGGTAAGATATAAATTATAAATGAATCCATTATTTTGGGGTGGGGCAAGATTCAGGCATGATCTTACTTAGGCTACTAGTAAATTTTTCATGATCATCAAACTTGTTTAATGTCCTTCATAATGTCCAACAGGTGAAAGTTGTAAACTATATTCAGGAAGTAGTAAAAATAGTATGCCACTTTTTGTTTCACCTATGTATTACTAGACTCTAGTAAGTAAAACTGGTCAACTATTGACTACTAGAATGAAGCCAGATGTAATTTCTACAGGCAGAAAAGTTTTATAGAGATGATGAGAAGTGAGCAGAGTTAAAATATCTCTTTGAAAACATGTGAAGAAAAAGAACATAGAGTACTGGAGTGATGAGCCAATAATCAGAAAACTCATTCACCCTTTGATAGTCCAAAAAAATCCCATGAGCCACTTTGGGAATCCCACAAAGTAAGAAGCAGCTAAGTTTTTGTGGTAACAGTACAGAAATGGTACAAAAGCTTTCTAATAGTGACTTAATTGCTGCAGATTTCCATGAACAGTGAGCAAGAAACTTGCTATGATAACATACAACACTTAGAAACATGTAAACGCATACAGATACATACACAATCCAGCTTGTGTTATGTAAATTAAATATAACTTGCTCAATTAACTTTTCCAATGATATAAATCGGGATCATAAAAAATTTTACAATTCAGGGACCCTTGCCTCTCAGTCCCTCACTCTAGAGTTTTATAGAACTAGTCAAATACTTGTATTACACGTAATTGAAAGTTCCACAGGCTACAAAGTTCTATAAAAATACTTGGTAATATAATTTAAATTACCCGTAAAATTTAATGGTGAGAAAAACATGAGAACTTATAAAATTTAATCAAGAATTGATGTTTAAAATTCAAATTAAGAAAGGATAAAATGCAAATAGATGCAGTAGATTTAATATACATATATGTGTATGTATATATGTACACATACACACACACACACAGAAAAATGTAAATTTGGTAAAACATAGTGGAAAATTGTTCAAGTGGAAATATGTGGATTACAAAAAAATCAAAAAGTTTTACAAGTTCTAAATTGAAATGGATTGAAATTACATTTATTATCTCAATTACTTTAAATCAGCATTTAGATTATCAACATTTAAAAGAAATAAGAGACTCAGGAATCTTTCCCTATTTCTACAATAAACATAAAAGATTCCAATTTAGGGGGCCTGAGAGGATAAAACATAGTAGCTATCTCTAAATGTATGGAAAAGGGGGGAAAAAACAACACATCAAAAAAAATAAGGAATTGTTTTAAATTCAAATATCCAAAAAATTGAGGGGAATATTTAATAAATACTGGTCCTTGAAAGTATTTTCTCCACCTGGTATTTTCTACAAGCACAAACTAAATATACCATTATAAAAATTGGGGTCATGCTTATTCGACCAATTAATCAGAAAAGTACATTCTGAATATTCAGGATGAAAAAAGTTAGATATCTACTTAACTGACTTAAGTCTGAAGGATGCAAAATCAATGAAAGGGAAAAGATATAAAAATGTTCTATTATTTAAAGCATTAAAAAAGATTGAGCTTATTATTGGAAAATCAAATTTCACACATATTTCAAGCAATACAGTTTGTTTTTCTAATCTGTTGTACGACTTACTTACATATGGTGGCATATACTTGCAAAAATGAACAAAGGCAAAAATCTCAGGATCCCTATTGGTCTTTCTAGACCATGTTAATTTTGCTTTTTTGGTTAAATACAAAGGAATAGAATTATGGAGAGTTCAACAACAAGTTTTTCATTAGGATATGAAATCATGCCATGAGCTCCAAAAAAAGGGTTAGTTGTATAAATCTGGGAAATAATCACTCATGCAAAAATCAGAAAATACCTGTACCGAGCCACCATGTCTGTCTGCTGCAAGGTGAGCTCTCAAATGGTGGGGATTGGCCTGCTGGGAGTCCCAAGCTGCCCTGTGGTCTGCCGACTGCCATTTATTTAATGCATGTGGCATGCATGGAAGAAGAAAAACCCAATATGTTAAACATCTCATCCTTATAATATAGAAAACAAATGTATAAAAGGAAATTTAAAATACCCTTCCTATTCTGAATCATAGATGCAATAATTTTTGTATACTGAATGTGGAGAGTTTTTAGTTAAATTGTTACAAGTATGTAGTGATCAACCATAAAAATAAAATATAAACATAGAATTTTAGAAGTGAAAGGACTTTAGATATCATAAATTCCACCCTGTAACTATATCAATGAAGTTAACGAAAAACTAGGGAGGTAAAAATGACATGCCCAAGAAAACACTCCAAATAAATCATGAGTGAGCTAAAAAGCCGTCCACTACCTATATTTTCTTACAGTAGAGGTCCCCATTGGTTTTCTAATGAGGAACAACTTCTAGTAAGGTAAAAAAAAAAGAAAAGAAAAGGTACTTAAGTAGCTGTACATAGTATCCTAGAAAACTTTTCTCTCTTGGTTAGTATCGTTTCTAATTGTGAGGCTAAAAGAAAATAGTCAAGTTCTTTAAAAAGTGAGAAGTGTTATATAACATATTATGAGGCTATCACAATTTTTTAAAGTAACAATCCTACAAGTATGAATCTTTGCTTCCCTGAGATCTCTTTTTCTCTGGTTCAAATTAAGGAACCCATTTCCCTGGAATAGGCTGATAATTCTTGATGCTTTCAGATAACTTGACAAATTTGCATGGCAATAACCACACACTAAGAATCTACTAGCAGAATTAGAAGTAGTTGCTTGCTTAATAGGGGTCAATTTCTATGTGTCAGGAAAATGTGGTCAGCACTAATAAAAAGAAGGGGAAGGAATACAGTATTTAAGTTTCTATGACATGTTCGGTTCTGCATTAGCTGCTTTATATGTTATCTCATTTTGAGATATATAGTATGATCTTCATGTTACTGATGAAGACACTGAGATTTTAAACACCTGCGTAAGATCACAGAGGTAGCAATGAGTATAGCAGAGGTTCAAACTCAGAGCCTACTGCTCCTCCAATAACACTCCTTAACTTCTTAGCACAAATACGTATGTTCTAAAGTCGTTAATCCTCTCTAGGATAATAGGCAACATTTGGGGGTCACAGACCTCTTGAAGAAGACAGTAAAAGCTATGCAACCTCTCCTCAGAATAAACGTTTACACGCACCCAACACTCTCTATAAAATATCAAGATCCCCTGAACTCCAACCACTGACTCTAGGTTACCAATAGTTTATCTAGGGATATAACAAAGGTTTTAGTCATTTAAAGAATTAGTTTTTGTTCTTTTGTGATTGTGAACTATGGGTTTCTCATACAACTTAAAACTCTTGACTGTTTCACAGATATTTAAGAATTTTTTTTCTAGATATCCAACTTTTCTATCATGGTAACAGTCTGCATATCCAGGTTTCAAATTCAAAATATAAGCTATCTTAAAAGATTTCCTGAAAAAAAAAATTGACTCCCGACATTTATTGCAACAAGGACTACACAAATAAAATATGGTTCCTACCCTCAGTGAGCTCACAATCTAGCTAGCAAGGCATGTCTAAAACATGTAGAAAGTTAAACTCTAAAATATTTAAATTATAATTTAATTCAACAATAAAAGAAGTTTCACTTATTACAATACCTAAGAGCTCAAGTGGAGATCTTCACAGAACATGAATTACTGATCTCCTTCCAAAGCACTTTTGAGAAATTAACTCTGATTTACGAGTATAAAACACAAATTTCGAATCAACTCCTGAGCCGTTTCTTTCCATACATATCATCTTGTCAGGGTACTCAAGCTATCAACTAGTTGTAATTTATAATTGAAGTAATCATATATGACACCCTATATTATCCCAATTTTTCTAAGGCACAATTCTAAAATTAATCTTTTAAATTGGCTATACTTTAAAGCATACTAGTGTTAAATAAAAATGTAAAATTTTATTTTGCGATGATTTTTAATAAGTTGTGTTCTTTCCTTTGATTTTTAACTCTTGTTTAACCCTCACTTGAACTCTGATAAGATGAAAGATGTAAAAGTAGAAAAGGATAATGCACTATCCTTCTCTAAAAAGGGTTATAATAGAAAATTCTAAAGACAATTTAACTCAGAGTGATGACAAAAATTTTTATGTCAAAGATGGCCTCGATAAAGCTTCTTTTTACAAAACAAAGTGAAAACACTGCTCAAAAATTTCAACAGCCTTCAAGTACCTTGTCCAAGAAATACAAACTCTTCACTATCCATCCGTCTTCTATCCATCTCTTTCCTCCCTGCAAACTGAACTGCTCACATTCTACATTTTAAACTTCTGATTCATATTATATACTGTCCACACTCCACAAAATATCCTTATTCCTCATCTGCCTTTAAAAACTTCACTCATGATTCTTCAGGCTCATCTCAAAAACCACCCCCTTCATAAAATCTTTATAGAGTTCCCATATCTTCCAATGACCTTCCATGGGACTATATTAACATCCTTCATGCGATACAGCTTATTCCGCTTTATAATGTAGTTATTTGTGAATTTACTGTAATAATCATGATAACAGTAACACCAGCTATGAGATTTAAGATTTACTGAAGGCTTACTATATGCTAGGAATTAACATGCATTACTTATATTGTATAGATGAGAAAACTGAGGCCTTGAGAGATTGAGTGATTTGCCCACGGTCAAACCAAATGCAGGTATGAATGACTCCAGGGACTGACTGAGCTTTTAGCCACTCATTACAAAACCATTTCTTATAGGTTATATTGTTTTTCTTAGTTCTGCATTTCTTCAACACGTAAAGTAGTAGCTTCCAAATACTAGAAACTCAAGTAAATAATTTATTGAACTAAACTATAGTTAGAAAAATCAACTGCTATTACAATTCATTCCAACAAGGTATTCAAATACTTCTACCTAATAGAATGTCAAATATTGCTCAAAACTTGTACTAATTTATACCACTAAATCATGAATTTATAATTAAACTAATAGTGAACATTAGGGGAAATATGTATTTTCAGTTCTTAATGTGTGTATATAATGTTTTTTATCTATTGGAGAAAAAATGTGTATTTTAATCCTTCAATATGCATATACATGTGTATGTATAGACACATACACACACACACACACACACACACACACACACACCTGTCATCTAAGCATGGTAAAACACCAAATATATTTATACACTGTTAGAAGGTAACACAGAAGCAAATTAAGACATTTCATATCTAAAAGGGCAGCAAACCTGGTTTTTGGATTGTTGCATCTTATCTCTGTGTTGATGTGCTTCTCTGTTTGACGACAGAGCAGGATCTTGCTGAACTGCCCCCACTGGCGTAGGCTACAATACAATAACAATTAGCATCAATACATTTTATTTCAGAAGTTCTTTAAAAATCATTTAGCTGCTTTAAAAAATCAAAAGACACTGAAATAAAATAAGGCCTTAAGAAAAGACATCCTTCTGAAAATATGTTAAAGCTAACAAGTTAAAGCAAGGAGAACATAGCTACTAACTGTTTTCAAAATATTTAAATACTTTAATCAAGCACAAAAGACCTTCATGCTGACATTACTTTTAGGTTGCCTTTTCATATTAAAAAATGAAACTGTATTTGTGAATTTCTTTCATTTCCAAAGCTAATTTATAAACAGGATAAATTATTTTAAGAAATTTAAGGAAACAATTTTTTAAATAAGCTAATAAAATTGCTTGTTGTCAATATTTTGACCCAAAAAAGGCGTATAAAAATTTTTTATTTTCAAATACAATTCAAAGTTTATTCAGATTCGCATCATAGATGCCATATATATTCAGATGACTTTGATCTTTTAGGAGTCATCTCTTCAAAGAAAGAATTTAATGGCATATCCCTTTAAGTGATGAGCACCAATCCTACAGTTATAACAAAGACAATTTTTTTTAAGTTATAAAAACTTAAGTATAGTTTTAAAAACCTTAACATGCTCCAAGTTAGTATCAATCTATTCCAACAGATAACTTAAAACAGCTAGAATAATTAAAACTTGCATTTTTAAATTACAAATATTTTGAAAGATGGCTGAAGTAAACAAAAAACAAAACTAACTGATCTTTTAAAGTAACCACTAGACTGCTATACCAAAAAAAAGTATATATGACACTAAGAATTATATCAGGAATGAAAAGTTCACAATAACTCATCACTCTAAAAATCAGAGAGCCCAAATTTAGGGTTTTTACAAAATTCAAAGAATAATATCAGTACTGTTATGTGAAATATCCCTAAAAAGGGAAACAAAATGAAACCTTTTAAAAAATTATTTGTTCTCAACTCTTTTCAGTTGAAGGATCTTACTGTGGAAAAGAAGCACTATAAACAATCTTTTCTTATATAAGAAGAGTACTTACCAACTGTTTACCAATCCAATCATATTCATAATCAAACATATATCCTTTTCGATCAAACAAGTCAGTAAAAAGCTTTCTTAGGTAGTCATAGTCTGGTTTTTCAAAAAAATCTAGCCTTCTTACATAACGAAGATACGTTGCCATTTCTTCTAGAAAGGAAATAAAAATTATTCTGATTATACTTTTCTACATACTCCTTAACAAATTTTTTTAAAGTCTATGCACAGTATTATAAAACATAAAAGTAACAAAATTCTACTGCTATTTAAAATTTTATAAGTTTAATTACAATGAAATAAGAGAAACGAAGGGAAGAAAGAAAATAGGGACAAAAGAGGAATGAAAGGTTTAATTTAACAAACATTTTTGCTTCATTTCATTAAGAAAAGCTAAAATTTTTAATTTACAAATTTTTTAAATAAAAACCTTGGTGAGTATTAGAGAGTGAATTAACAAATTAATGCATGATTATTTAATTACACACTCAGCTCATAAATTTTAAAAATTATTCAAAACATTGGTGGGAACTGATTTATATATAAAAGCATTTGCACTAGCTTGCTAGCGTCCTTTAGAATCAGTGACATACACTAACTAACCAATAGAGGATTCAAATTCCTAACATTGGCTATGAGCAGTATTCCAACCAACTGACCTAGCAAAATAAAGTTAAAACAGATCTCAGAAATATAACACAGGAGCACAGTTTAATTCTTCTTTTATTTCTGGTCATATAATTAACAATCATTTTGGTAATATATAAATTTCGCCTGCCATTATAATTCTTAAGTGTAAAATATATATATATATTTTAAAGATCATACTTTCCAGAATGAAAACACCATAAAAATAAACAGGCAAAATGGTGAGCAATTAGCAAAACAGTGTTTCACCGCAAGGGCACAAAAGGTCACTGTAGTAAGAGAGGGTAGGTTACACCTTGCTGCTTTTCTGATCCAACTAACGCATAGTAGCCAGTAAGAACAGGGGCACACACCACTCAAAGGGCAATGAAAGTGGCAACCAGTGACCTTCCACACATGTTGACTGCCACTGTTCCACTTTCTAGATAATCATCGGGTTCCTTTACTTTGGAATCCCCATTTTTCATGCAGAAATTTGTACAGACTTCTTAATAACATGAAGCCAATCTGCATACCCCTAAAACAGCTAGTACTATCAACCAATATATTTTTTCAATCTTCTAGTTCTAAATTAAGAAAGAAAAATATAATTAAAGCTTGCTGCCAGTGAATAACATAGCGAACTTGAGAAAGAGCTACCCGGTATTATACTACTGATATTATTACAACAATAGCCCTAGCATTGTATAGGAGAACCTGTGAATATCAAAGTGAGATATGAATTCAGTCATCTATCTTCAAGTGTGATCTCTTTTTACTTAATGTTATTGCACAAATCACAGCAGATATTTTAATACAGTAGCCACACAGTATTCTTATTCCTTATATCTCCAAGAAAGGGAAACTATTTTCATAAAGCCCCCCCCATATAAAATTAGCCTAAAAGTAGTAAGGGTAATAAGATTTTACTGTACTTTGAAAAAAACTAGACTACATAATACATTGCACACCCCCTTTGAGTTTGACATTAAGAATCAAATGAGTAAGATTTTACACCAAAACTTTATAGTTGGTATTTCTTAGCAAATATATTAACTTATTAAAAGTATGTCATTGAAGAAAATGTTACTTTAGCTGGTACCGTGTTTCCCCGAAAATAAGACCTAGCCGGACCATCAGCTCTAATGGGTCCTTTGGAGCAAAAATTAATATAAGACTGAGTATAATATAATAATATAATATAATATACAATGTATAATAATAATATAATACATAATATACAATATATAATAATATAACATAACATAATATAATATAAATACCAGGTCTTATATAAGACTGGGTCTTATATTAATTTTTGCTCCAAAAGACGCATTAGAGCTGATGGTCCGGCTAGGTCTTATTTTCGGAAACATGGTATTGGTCAACACACTATTAAAAGATGGGATTTTCTTCTATTAACACATTTTACAAAGCAAATACACAAATTGCCCCTGTAGTCCATGCATTAAATGCTGACATCTTTTAAATCATGATGCTCATTTTTTTTAAGCATGAAGAAAGGTATTTACAGACTTAAGCAATGAATGCTAACAGTTCTAGTTTTCTGTGTATAAGCACATATATCAATGAGGCTTTATGCATTACCTGGAAAATTTTCACATAACACTTCTATTGGTGTAGCTCGTTTTGTATCTCCAATTTTCTGATACCTCTCTTTTAATGTGTCAGCCTAAAACAGAAAGAAAAAAATCTTGCAAAGGTGGTAATTTTAAAATTAAATTCTTGGAAGAGAGGATCTGAATCTATTAAGAATTTATGAAGTCCAATAAGGAAATACAAAAACAATTACCTTTAAACCTTGCCAAGGAAGGCTGCCTCTCAAAAAATACATGAACATATGACCTAAGGCTTCTAAGTCATCTCTTCTACTTTGTTCTGAAATAGAAGAGAAACATCAACTTCACTTTCGTCTCCCAGTTAAGAATGCAAGAATAGAGAACTGGTTCTTTTGTTGTTATCAATTAATTCCCAAAAGTTCAGTATAGAAGTATAAAACACAGATCTTGTATTTATACGTGACAAAATTATGTGTAGTTAAACAATAATGCTTTTATATTAAAATTCTCATACATCTTTAAAATATGCCATTATCGTTTTTTTTTAGATGCTATTGGGGATTTATTTCTCTCCTTAGATATCTATTCACAGAAATATAAGGCAAAGGAGAAATGGTTCCTGGGTTAAAAGATGCAGAATGTAACACATTAAAGGTTCCGGAAAAAACTAGTTTTGCCTAAAATGTTAACCCTGAGTGTTATGTGCTAAAAATGCTTAACTTCATTTAACCCTGAATCCCCTAAACCTAAATGAGCACAAAACATTCCAACCCACTCTTCATAATTTTAAACAAATTAGTATTTTGTATATATATATATTTTTTAAATACTCACTTTTGACAGATCCCAACATTTATAACCCCTCCAAAACATGCTGCTAGAACAAATTGTTATTTTTAAGTTGCTATTGTTGTTTTAGTAACACAATGTTGTACAGACATAACTGAGTGACAATCACAGACTAAGACTCTGGGAGGTATTTATAAATACTTGCTGAGTGAATTTTTTTTCAACTTTTTGTCACTGAAGTTAAATGCTTAAGATTTTTTAGTATTTTAAAATAATTCAAAAATGCTCACAAAAGGAAAAAATACTTTAATAAAAGGATGTTCATGTGCAAGATGTTTTATATAAATGAATAATCACCATACTATCTAAGCAGTACTACATACTTTCAAAAAATGCTTTCAAAAAAGCAAACTTTTCAAATCATGGATCTAAACCATGGTGAAAGGTTCAGAAAACTTTTAATTTTTCCTATGTAATCTCATAACATTTTATGATTGTCTTCTGCAACACTTACTACAGCTTAAAAATTTTTTTTGTGTTATTATTTAATCAATATCTATCCTCCCACCGACAGCAAGTAACAGGAGGGCAAATGTCTCTGTGGCTTATTATCCTAAAGGCACCGCAGAGCAGGCACCCAGCACACACTATTTAAGTACATAAAAGAATGTTTGAAAATATGTAATATCAGATGTATGTCCCTTTTCTGAAAGCACAGGAAAATATCCACAAGAATATGTATCAAATCATTAGTAATCAGGCGTGAGACTGGAAGACATTTCCATTTCTCATTTCATGTACTCAAAACATGTAATATAATGGGAAATTTTTTTCTTATATTTTGTATTATAACAATGTAAGCATACACTATCAAAATAGTAAACTTTCAAAATAAGTAAAATAGACTTAAATTTCTTTTTAAAGTCATTAATGAAAGTGGGATGTGAATAACATTTTGAAAAATCAGTAATGCCTTTTGTAAGTAAAATTACACTTTATTACATCCTGGGAATATTAAGAATGAAATGTCATGCAAATAAAAAAATATCATTTCTGAAGTCCTGCTGAGAACCAGAATCACCTCCGAAACTTTTAAAAACCTCAAATGAACAGGCCTAATGCTGGAGATGGATTCCTTGGGTATCATGTGGCGGAGAAGACTGACCACACATTTTTAAAAGTTTAGTAGATAATTCTGAAGTAATAAGCACTAAAAAATAAACTTTTCATTGAAGTATAATTTACATATAATAAAATACACCCATTAGAAGAGTACAGCTTGATGAACTTTGACAACACACACACCTAAGAACCACCACAACAAAATGTATTTCCAGTACTCCAAAAGGTTCCCTTATGTCCCCCTGTTACATTTCCCCTCCTCCACTGGCCTCAAACAACCACTTACCTGCTTTCAGTCGCTCTATAGTAAATTTGATTTTTTATAGTTTCACACAAATGGGACCATACAATACGGACTTGCATCCGTGTTCTTTTTGCTCAGCATGTTTTCAAGATTCATCTATGTTGTTGTATGCATTGATAGTCCTTTACTTTTTATTGCTGAGTAGTATATAACACAATGTATTTATTTATTCTCCTATTGAAGGACCTCTGAGTAACTTCCAGTTTGAGGCTATTGTACATAAAGCTGTTATGAACATTCTTGTACAGGTCTTTGTGTAAACACATGTTTTCATTTCTCTTGGGTAAATATCTAGGAGTGGATTACTGTGTCATATGGAAAGTGTAGGTTTAATTTTTTTTTTTCCCAAGTCAAGTTGTTGTCCTTTCAATCTTAGTTGTGGAGGGTGCCGTTCAGCTTCAAGTTGTTGTCCTTTCAGTCTCAGTTGTGGAGGGCGCAGCTCAGCTCCAGGTCCAGTTGCTGTTGCTAGTTGCAGGGGGCACAGCCCACCATCCCTTGCAGGAGTCCAACCGGCAACCTTGTGGTTGAGAGGACGCGCTCCAACCAACTGAGCCACCTGGGAGGCAGCTCAGCTCAAGGTGCCGTGTTCAATCTTAGTTGCAGGGGGCGCTGCGCACCATCCCTTGCGGGACTCAAGGAATGGAACTGGCAGCCTTCTGAGTTAGGAGCATGGAGCTCCAACCGCCTGAACCACTGAGCCAACCCCTGGTTTAACTTTTCAAGAAACTTCATATAAGTTATAAGTTGTTCTTATAAGAACAACCCCTGTTCTACAAAAAGGTTGTACCATTTTATATTTCCATCAGCAATGTGTGAGAGTTCCCGTTGCTCCAGAGCTTGTTCAACGTTTAGTGCAGTCAGTCTGTTAAATTTTAGCCATGCTAGTGGCTGTGAAGTGTAATTTAATTTGAATATTTCACTAGTGACTAATGTGTTTGAAGTGTTACTGGTCATTGATACATCTTTTCATGAAGTGTCTGTTCAAGTATTTTACCCACTTTTTAAGATGTATTCTTTGTCACATTATAAAGTTGTAAGAATTGTTTGTAAATTCTGGATACAAGTGATTTCCAAATATAAATTTTGCAAATACTTTCTCCCACACTGTAGCCGGCTTTTGGTTTTCTTTACAGTATCTTTCAAAGAACAGAAGTCTACATTTTGATGAAGCCAAATTTATCAGGGTTTCTTCTTTTGTTGTAAATGCTTTTATGTCTATCTAGAAAATCTTTGACTACCTTAAGATCACGAAGACTTTTCTCCTATTTTTTCTTCAAGAACTTCTATGATTCATTTGAAGTTACTTTTTTTATTTTTTGCTTTTGGTGTGGGGTAAGGGTTTAAGATTCATTTTTTGCAACATTAGTATCTAGTTATTTTCACACAGTTTCTTTTCATAATTATCCTTTCCCACCTTGAATTACTTTTGTACCATTCCCAAAAATCAATTAAGCATCTATGTTTGAGTCTATGTCAGGTCTCTGTGTTCTGACTCTTATATCTATGTCTATGCCAATACCACCCAAAATAAGTAGAAGGAAAAATAATGATAAATGAAGACACCAATAACAAGAAAATGAACAATCAATAGAGAAAACCATCAAAATAAACTGGTCATTTGAAAAGTTCAATAAAAGTAATCCTCTCACTAGAGTAAAAGAAAACACACACACACACACAAATTACCAACATCAGGAACAACAAAGGGGCCAAAAGACAGATCCTACAGACATTAAAAGGATGATAAACAACTAACATTATGCCAATAAATTCAACTTAGATGAAATGTGAAAATACCTTGAAAGGTACAAATTACCAAAACTGCCTCAAGAAGACAATGTGAATAGCTCTATACCAATTAAAGAAATTTAATTTATAATTTAAAATCTTCCCAAAATATAACCCAAGGCCCTGATGGCGTCACTGGTGTATTCTATTAAGCACCTATGAAACAATACCAATTCTACACAAACTCTTTCAGAAAGTAGAAGTAATGGGAACCCTTCTCAACTCATGTGATTACCCTGTTACCAAAACCAGACAAAGGCATTAAAAGCAGAAAAGTACAGGATTTATGTATTCCTCATCAACAGGTACAAAATGCTGAAAAAGATAATACACCATGACTAAGTAAGATTTACCCTATTAATTTAAAGTTGGTTTAACTTTCAAAAATCAATCTATGTAATTCACCATATTAACAGAATAAAAGATATGAATCAGATGATCATCTCAACAGACACAGAAAAAGCACTTGACAAAATCTAACATGTACTTATAATAAAAACTCTCATCAAATAAGGAATAGGAGGAAACTTCTTCATTCTGACAAAGGACTTCTACGAAAAACCTACAACTAACATAATTCTTACATTGGGGAAAGGCACCCCTGAGCTCAGGAACAAAAGAAGGATGTTCACTCTTACATTTTCTTTTCAGTGTTGTACTGGAAGTTCCTATCAGTACAAAAAGAGCAAGAAAAAACTTAAAAGGTATTCAGAAATGGAAATGAACAGTGACACTATTTTTCTTTGTAGACAATATGATTGTATTGTAGAAAATACTAAGTAACCTACAAAAAAAAATCTATTAGAATTAGTGCGTTCTAGCAAGATTATAGGATACAAAGTCAATATATAAAAATCAATTGTATTTCCATACAAGCAACACCATTAATAACAATATCAAAATACATGAAACATGGAGGCATCAACGTATCAATACATACTTGTATGCAAAACCCTTTTTATTATAGCACATAGTTTAAAAGACTAAATGATGTATAAAGACTGAGCACTACAGTAGGGTTCTTTGTTAAGGAGAGAACTCAGTATAAAAGGCAATTCCCCTTTGAATTCAATCCCAGGGGGGCTTTAGTTACACGGTGCCAACAAGCCCTAATCATAAAGTGATCTTGCCTACATGGTTGTCTCAGATAAAAGTATCAGTCTCATAACCTACACAGCCATAAATATAAGCTAATAAAATAAACCTATTGCAACACAGTCTGAAATACTCCTTACCCTCGAAATTCATTTCTTTGTGTCTTTCACCAACTGACAAATCTGGAAGTAAATTTCACCATGTAGTAGGTAAAGGAAGTCATAAGGAACGCTTTCTCTTTGAAGCACAGGTCTTTAACAGTTCTGTTACATGAAAAATAAATTCCCCAAAGGTAACATGGCCCTTGCTAAGCCCTATTCACATCTTTTTAAGCACTTAACTTCAAAGGCTTGTTTGAAAATGGATGTTTTCCTCAAAGCCAAGAATCCTCATAGGGACCTTGGCTATGAGTAACTAAGAAATTAGAAAGTGACAATTTGCATTAAAACAGGTATCATTAAAGATTCATTTAAATAGGTTCTTCAATAAATTTAAGAGCCATGTAGAGTTGATTAAAATTTTGCCACAACCAACACACTTTAAGAGCATAGTATGGGTCAGTGCTTCAGACATACACGTGATCTTTTAAAATTATAGCTAAAGTAGTATCAGTAATCCCAAATTATTAGGAAACTAAGGCTCAGACGGTTAAATGACTAGCCCAAAACTATGTACCTAAAAAAGGCAAGGCAGAATTTCAAGCCACGTGTCTATACTTTTCTTATTTCAGAAAGCAAGGTAGAACCAATCAATCAAATGTTCGTTGCACACCTTCAGCAATGCTTTTCTATTTGAAAATTCTACTCTTCTATCTCAACATTATTTTTCACTTTTTAAACTTTCACTTTTTATTCCTCACTTGTTGAGCACCATTTCCATTTCAATTGAATTTTAATTTTCAGCAACAGAAAAATATTCCCTTTTTCATCAACTCAAATTTACTTCTGTCAAAACAAATGTATCAAATGCCTCACTTAGAAGCAGGAAACTTTCTAATACACACATGTATATCTGCAAAAATAATCATGCATTCTCCTGCAAAAATGAAAAACAATGAGGCCAAAATACAGTTAGTTAAACTAAATACAGGCCTCACAAGAGAGCTCTAGCACAACAAAAATTCTCCCCGATGATAGTTTTAAAATCATTCTTTTATATATATATATATATATATATATATATATATATATATATATATATATAAACAAAAAAATAAAACCAAAGATTACTACAAGCAAGTAAAAGTCTCACTTTATAGTTCCTTCTGAAAATGTTAAAAGTTTTTTTGCTTGACACCTCCCCCCAAAAAATATGTTGCTCTTCAGCATTAATTGAACTCATTTGTATTTTTCAAAATTATAGAATTAACATGGATTTTTAAAAAATGAGAACATAAATCTAAAAAGGAAAAGAAAAAGGACAACTATGCAAGACAATCTGCACCAACAACTCACTAATCGAGATATCAAGAACTCAGAAAGTTAAACAAAAAAAGAAAAAAGTCTGAGCAATGGAACCCAGTATATGGATTCATTTAATTCCTAAAGAATTCCTCTCTTGAAATCTAGTTCTCTCAATTTATATATAATTCCAGTAAGTTTGGCTATCAGGGTAGAAGACGCAAATGGAAAGAAGAGAAAAGGAAAGTGTTGCCTGCAGTAGGTGTACTACACATAATAGCAAAAAGTAAGTGAACATATAGTTGGGCCAAAAAAAAAAAAATCTATTAAAAAGTACACTACTTCAAGACTTAATACTATAAAGCAACAATAATCAAGAGAGAGTATGGTATTCGCAAAAGAATAGACAAATAGACCAATGAACAGAATAGATAGCCTAGAAATAGACCTACATAAATTCACTCAATTGATCTTTGACAAAGCAGCAAAAGCAATACAATGGAGGCAATATAAGTCTTTTCAACAAATAGTTCTGGAACAACTGGATATGTACATACACAAAAATAATGAATCGAGACACAGACCTTACACCATTCACAAAAATTGACAAAATGCACCACAGACCTAAATGTTAAACACAAAATTATAAAATTCCTAGAAAATAACATTGGAAAGAATCTGGATGACCTTGGGATTGGCAATGACTATTTAGATGTAATACCATAGGCACGATCCATGAAAGAAATAATTGATGAGCTGGACCTTCACTAAATTAAAAACTTCTACTCTGCAAGACACCAGCAAGAGAATAAAAAGATAAGCCACTGACTGGGAGAAAACATATGCAGAAGACACATCTCATAAAGAACTATTATCCAACATATATAAAGAACTCTTAAAATGTAAAAATAAAACAAATAATCTGATTAAAATTGTGCCAAAGACCTTAACAGACATCTCACAAGAGAACACATACAGATGACAAATAATTATATAAAAAGATGTCCTACATCATGTCATCAAAAAATGCAAGTGACACTCATACAACTCAACAACAACAAAAAAAACAAAGAATCCAATTAAAAAATGGGCAGAGGACCTGAAGAGACATTTCTCCAAAGACATGCAAATGGCCAATAGACATATGAAAAAATGCTCAACATCACTAATCATCAGAAAAATGCAAATAAAAACCACAATCAGATATCAACTCACACCAGTTAGAATGGCTATTATCAACAAGACAGACAGTAACAAGTGTTGGAGAGGCTGTGGAGAAAAAGGAACCCTCATACACTGTTGGTGGGAATGCAGATTGGTGCAGCCGCTATGGAAGGCAGTGTGGAGGTTCCTCAAAAAATTACGAATAGAATTACCATATGACCCAGCAATCCCTCTCCTGGGCATCTACCCCAAAAATCTGAAAACATTTATCCGTAAAGATATATGTGCTCCAATGTTCATTGCAGCTTTATTTACGGTGGCCAACACATGGGAACAACCAAAGTATCCTTCAATAGATGAATGGATAAAGAAGTTGTGGTATATACACACAATGGGAATACTACCGTATTTCCCCAAAAATAAGACCTAGCTGGACAATCAGCTCTAATGCATCTTTTGAAGCAAACATTAATATAAGACCCGGTATATTATATTATATTAATTATATTATATTATATTATATTATATTATATTATATTATATTATATTATATTATATTACAAATTATATTAAAGACCCAGTCGGTCTTATATTATAGTAAAGTAAGACCAGGTATTATATTAATTTTTGCTCCAAAAGACGCATTAGAGCTGACTGTCCGGCTAGGTCTTATTTTCGAGGAAACACAATATTCTGCCATAAGAAAAGATGAAATAGTACTATTTGGGACAACATGGATGGATCTTGAGATTATTATGCTGAGTGAAATAATTCAAACAGAAAAAGTTGAAAACCATATGATTTCATTGATATGGGGTATATAAAACTGAAAACAACTAAAGAACAAGACAAACAAATGAAGAAACAAAGACTCATAGACACAGACAATAGCTTAGTGGTTACTAGAGGATAAAGGGGGGAGGAGGGTGGTAGATGAGAGTAAAGGGGATCCAATATATGGTGATGGAAAGAGAACTGACTCTGGGTTGTGAACACACAATGTGATATATAGATGATGTATTACAGAATTGTAAAACTGAAATACATGTAACTTGACTAACAATTGTCACCCCAATAAACTTTGCAAAAACAAAAAAGAAAGCCAAGTGGCTTCCTCATTAAAAAATGCAAGTTAAAACAATGAGATAACACTACACAACTATTAGAATGGTGGAAATTCAAAACACTAACAATACCAAATGCTGGTGAGAATGTGGAGCAATAGGAACTCTCATTCATTGGTGGTTGGTGGTGATAATACAAAATGGTCCAGTCAGTCACTTTGAAAGACAGTTTGGGGGTTTTCTTTCAAAACTAAATATACTCTTACCATACAATCCAGCATTAAGACCCTTGATATTTACCCAAAAGACCTAAAAACACATATCCACACAAAAACACACACACACAAGTTTATAGCAGCCATTGTCATAAATGCCAAAACTTGGAAGCAATGAAGACATCCTTCATTAGGTGAACAGATAAATAACCAACCTCTAGACAATGGTACCTCCAGACAACGGAATATTCCTCAGCGCTAAAAAGCAATGAATTATCAAGCCATGCAAAAAACATGGAGGAATCTTAAATGCATATTACTAAGCAAACTAAGCCAGTAAGAAAGGCTATCTACTGTATGTTTCCAACTATTTGGCATCTAGAAAAGAAAAAACCATGGAAACAGTAAAAAGACAAGTGGTTAACAGGGGATGGAGGGAGAAAGGGATGATTAGATCGATGCTTAGGGAAGTGAAACTATTGTGTGTGATACTATAATGGTGATTCACATTATTATAAATTTGTACAAACCCATAAAATGTACACCAACACTGAAACCTGAACTATGAAATATATGTGACGATGTGTCAATGTAGGCATATCAATTATAACAAATGTACCCCACTTATGAGGAATGTGGACAATAGGTACATAATGTACAGTGCATGTGTGGGGACAGAGAGTAAGGAAAATCTCTGTATCTTCTGTCTAATTTCACTGTGAAATCTAAAACTGCTCTAGAAAACAATGTCTATTTATAAAAATACAGTACTATGCAAATGAATTTTCTCTAAACTTATCTAAATAAAGGTATACATCCTAACACTCTCCAAAAGACTTTGAGGATAACACTACATAAAATAGTAATACAAAAATTATGACTCTGAAAAATCAAGAAAATACCAATTATGTTCATCATACTTTAAGAAAGCAAGGAATGGTGCAACACATTTTTAAACTGTTAAAATATAACTATAAAACATAAATACATGTTTTCAAACTGTTTAAAAGCTATTTGGGAGGCTTAAAGAGCAGGCCACAGGAATTTGGACAATTAACCTAGATATTATATTAAATCAATCACAGCACAGAATGATAGCAGAGAAATAAGGCATTTTTGTAACATCATAATTCTGTGACTCCTTCTCTCTTCTTCAGAGAGCTTACCAACCACGTAGAGGCTTGAAATATCTTTCTTCTATGGAACATAGAATTTTATTAACACTTACAAAGAAACTGACAACATATTCCTAAAATCTTAGTCTCTTTTATCCAGGAATACTTAATGTTAGTTAAAAAATAAAAGACAATTTTATTTCAAGACTACTTACTACAGAGCATTTACCGAATTTCAACTCACTTCAAAAAGATATAGAAGGAAAAGTGATTCAAAGGATGATTAAAAAATAAGGTTCAAAGCAGTTGACAAAAATCGTCTTTGAAAAGAAGACACTTGACAGACACAATTAAAAAAATTCAACATGACAATACTGAAGAAAGCTTCCATTAACGCAGACCAAGGAAATCTACATCTGTCAATACATAGCTTTTTTGAGATTTCATCTTGAACATTGACTTCAGCAGGTATGAAAAAGGTGTACAAGTGAATCACTACATCTGCCTTCTGAACAAAAATCACCTAGTTGAGATCAATATATACCATAGGAATAAAAATAATAAATTTCACAATGTGATTTTACACTATTCTTCCCTATTGTTATGTTAGGAACAACTTTTTCCTTTTAACACCTGATACAGTGTTAGTCCTCACAAAGGAAAAATATTTACAAATGTTCTTCTGACCAAATTTTCCATTTTGAAAAGTTCATGTGAGTAGAAGTCCTTGAATGCACAAGAATGAATGAATGAATGAACAAGCAAGAAGGCTTTAAAAGTAATCACCAACGTGCAGGCAAAGCAGGGAGGGAAGAAATTATATATACACAAATAAAAATTACCACTTAAAGGTCACATTTTCACTGCTCCTTTTTCTTTGTTTTTATCTATTCCTGATTCCTCACAAAGCCAAATGTTTTAAACTCAAAACACCACTAAATATTCTATGTTCACAGCCATCTCACACGTAAAGAATGCTTGAACAATTATTCAGCACTCAAACTCACATTCTTTAAGCTTACTCTCAATTTTTTAAAAATCAAAAAACAAACAGGAACTCGTGTAATCTAGCAAACAAATTTTGCTGTTAACATTATCCCTCTACTCCCAAGTTCTACGTCAAAATTGAGAGACAGGGCTTTTATAAACGGGAGAAAGTTAGGATTAAAGCTTTTGTCCTTTCTAATACTTGCCAAAGAAATAATTTTTTTGTCTTTTTGTTTTTTCCTGAAAGTGGAGTAGAAAGAGATTAATGCAATAGTTAAATGCCATTTCCCAAGCTCTAAAGGCTTTTCCTAACAAGGACAAATGATATATCAGACTCACTTTGCCATTTCCACAAATAGAATGCTGTTATATTTACCACTGTCCAGATAAAGAACACTAGGCCATAGGAAGTTGTGACTTCATGTCTCACAATAAAATGGTTTTTGAACCTTTGTTAGTTGTTATAAAATAGCCTGTTACCAACTACCATAAGAAAATTTCTCACACACTGTTCATGTAAACACACATGTACCTGGTTTTAACAGAAGACACAATCCTGAAAGTTGTGTATCTACCCAATCGTATTTTAAATCTACCAGGAAAGTGTGCTATTTAAAGGCACTCCCCCAAATACTACCTGAACACGACTTGTGCTTTAAAATTTATATATTTGAAACTTACTTTACTTAAAGAAAGGCAACTTACATTATTCATGCATTTTCAGACATCTGACAAGAAAAATACCATGATCCTGCTATCAGGGAAGCTGTCAAGGAAGATGCCGTGTTATTTAGTTTTGACATGGAGTCAGAAGCAGGGACATGCAGTATATAGAAGGTAAGTCTGGGGAGAATAGTTAAACAAGCTAATACCAGGAGCTGGAGGTTGGATTAGATGACTTATAAGGTCATGTACAAATTATGATCATACACTGTAAGGTACATTTGAACAGTGATGATGGATAAATAATTGGTTTACGTTCCTATCTATTCTCCCTTAGTGAGTGAGATGTCAGGGATAGAATCTAAAAGCAGAAAATTAAGTTCAACTTCCTCTGATATGAAATCTGACTGTAGCTTAAGAATAAACTATTGTAAACACAACCCAGAACTGACTGTTTTTAGAAAGTCACAAAAGTAATTCAATGGAAAAGAATATATCACAAAAAGAATCTCAAACCCTATTTCACACCATACAAAAAATTAATTCCAGATGATAGAAAAAAGCATGAAATGTCCTAATCACATGGGGGGTGGGATTGAGGAGGTTAAAGTTTTCTCAGGATTCAAAGAGCAGTAATCATGAAAGGAAAAAAAACTGATGAATCAGTCTTCATAAATATTTACAACTTTTGCTCATCGATTGACACCATTAAGAAAATGACTTAGGCAAGCCATAGAACAACAAAATATTCCCAGAACATATACTTGGCAAAGGACTTATATCCAGAATACATTAAAAATTTCTACAAATCAGTAATAAAATGACACACTTGTCACAAAAGATATACAATTGACCAACATAAGCACATAAAATAGTACTCAAAATAATTAGCCACAGGGACATCAAATACCACTATGTATCTACTAGAATGGCTAGAATGAGAAAGACAACACCAAATGTTGTCAAGAATGTGAAACAAACAGAACTCTCATTCACTGCTGATGGAAACAGAAAATAGTATGAATGCTTTGGGGAACTAAATGGCAGCTTCTTATGAAAGTTAAACAATACCTACCATATGACCCAACAATTCCAATCTTAGGTATTTACCCAAAAGAACTGAAAACATATGCCCACTAAAACATTAACAAGAATGCCATAGCAGTTTTATTTGTAATTGTACAAAACTGTTAATAATCAAACCATTTATCAACATTAGAATGGGATAAACAATTTGTGGTATATTCATGCAATGGAATACTACTCAGCTTTAAGAAGGAACAAACTCTTTAAACTTGCAATACATAGCTGAATTTCAAACACATTATACTGAGCAAAAAGGTCAGATATTTCATGTATATGAAGTAACAGAATCGGCAAAACTAATCGATGGTGGTAGAGAGCAGACCAATGGTCGCTTCTGGAGAAGGAGGGATTGACTGAGAAAGAGCAAGAAGGAACTCGAAGGGGTGATGGCAGGTTTCTAAACCTTAATAGGGCGGTGGGTGACAGAAGTGTGTACATTTGACAATACAAAGTATACACTTGAATGTTGTATACTTTACTCAACCTAAGTTTTACTTCAGTTTTTAAAAGAACTCTTCCATTAAAGTAAGAATTATAAATATTGCAATTCTAATAGGTTTACTTTACAAAGTGTTATCAATTACTAATTCTGAAACTATATTCTGAGTATCCCAGGCTTCTAAAACAAGTAAATATATTAAATGGCAACAAGTAAATATATTAAATATATTAAGTGGCAGCCAGATTTCTCACTTTTGGCAAAGAAAAATTTAATACAGAAAAGGGAAGGGGATTATAAGTATGGAAAGGAGAGATACTACTGTGTGCTACTAGCTTGAAATTAGAAGTATCAGTATAAACTCTCGGTTTTTAATAGATAGGTATTAATATCTGTATATATTCATGCATAGATATATTTGTATGTTTATATGTGTGTGTGTATATACACAAATGAATATGTATGTGCTTATTCACATACACACACATATTTCCTAGTTCTGCTGCTGAAAGGGCCTAAAAGTAGTAACATACCAGTAGAAATAAACATATCCAGTGCCCGAAACTTGGACTTTATATACTATCACCCAATTAAAGAACTGAGGGCTTGTTGGAGAAATTTCTGTTTCTAGGCTAGAGCAAAGAATCTACAAGAGTCAAGAACAACTTACTGTATGAGAAAGTAAACAAGTTCTCAAAGAATCATGAGAACACGCCAAAAGTACAGAGGAACCAGCTTAATGGAGCAACCAGTGGCCAAATCTGGGACAATTTGAGCATCAGATTGTTATACTGAGCAAAAAAGTCAGATAATTTCACGTATATGAAGTAATAAAATTGGCAAAACTAATCGATGGTGGTAGAGAGCAGATCAATGGTCGCTTCTGGAGAAGGAGGGATTGACTGAGAAAGAGCAAGAAGGAACTCGAAGGGGTGATGGTAATGCGCTATATAATATGTTCAATAAATAAGAATCCATGAATCCATACTGATATAAGTCAATAAATGCGGGAAAGGAAAATTGCTTATGTTAGAATATCAACCAATAAATACATAAGGAATGATGGAGTTAGAAAATCATCAATGGATGCTAAATCTAGTGGGTAAAAACTTGATGAGGAACAACATATTTACACCATTTCAAAGATCTACTTATAAACTACTTTTTAATTACAAAGGGAAAATAAGAAACTTTTAAGTGGGGAAACTTAGATACTACTTGGAACCAAGTGACATCATGTGCCTTCTGACAAAATGCACTGAGAACACATCACTTCTGTGATATTTGTGCTAAAAATGCATACCCAAATATAATCAGGAAGAAACAGCAGACAGACCCAAATTGAGGGTATTCTATGAAATAGCCTGTGTCCACAAAAATATTAAGGTCATGAACCACAAAGAAAGGCAAGGAACTGTTACAGACGAGAAGAAACTCAGGAGGTATGAAAAATAAATGAAATGTGTGATCCTGGACCAGAAAAAGGAAAGCTGTAAGAAACCCTGTGAGGTTCATATTATTTTATCCTTTTTACAAATAAGAAACCCAAAGTCATATAGCTAGTACATAGTAAACAGTACCTGTAAGGTATGTACTCATAGCATTAAATGTATTAGGCCGGTTGGTAGCCCCTTAGCTAACTATATCAGAGGACTATAGTCTCAATTAAAAATCTTCACGTACAGTAAATTCAGTTAAAGTATTCTCTCATATTTTTCAACAGAAATAATTGAATGTGTCACCTTAACTGCATCAAAGTTGAACATTTCAAGTTATATTTAAAAGAGATACAGTGAATATAAGGCTATCTTACATTCTCAATCATTCATTTACTCTAGAGCAACTTGTTTTAAAAATGTTTTATTAGATATAAACGAAAGTAAACTCTGGCTTGATGGCGATAAATAGAAATTACAATAGAAGCAACTGTAACCTGCAAAACCTGAACCATAATAAATATTCACATTGTTAACATTGTTACTGAATTCAAGCTTCCATAAACTTACAGAAGGTACACATACCTTTTCCTAAATGTGTGTTTATGCTCATATATCTAGCTGTTCCCGTAAGGCTCTTGTGTTCTCTGTATGGTATGTGTTTCTTTGTCTCTGGATCAATATATTCCTTTGCCAAACCAAAATCTATAATATGAATAACTTGCTGGGTTTTATTTCCTGGTCGTCCTATTAAGAAGTTCTCAGGTTTTACATCTCTGTATATCAAGTTCTTCGAATGAACATATTCCATGCGAGAAATCTTGATTCAAAAAAAAGAAGATAAATTTTATTTTAGGTCTTGACTGGCATAAAAAAGCATGACAAAATCAACACAAAATTTTCACAATAAAAACATTAAAAAATTCAGAAATTGTCTCAACACTTTAAAAGTAACATATCAGTCTAGAGTTTCTCAAATACATATCCAATTGTGATTAAAAATATTTGCTTTTACTATTTTGATCACTTAATAAAAGGAAGTGTTTGAATTTTATGAATTCTTTTCATCAGTAAGCCTTATCCAATCAATACTTTTGGAAGATGCTGCCTCATAAAATCAAAAAGCTTTACCAATATAAAATTTTGAACTCAAAAGTGTAAACAGGCATAATCACAAAGTTGCAATTTATTCTTCCTATCAGTTCAGCAATCAAGCAACTTTTATAATTATATTAAAAACAGACTCCACACTGTCAAATAAAAACAACTAACAGCACCCTTCAGTGTATCTTTTTCTTTTTTATAAATTGTTTACTTTTTTCCTTAGATAGTAAACATTTTAGAAGACCTTGAAACTAGAAAACTTTGGAATATAACTCTAATAATAATACAGTACATTTTTATTAACTGTTTTACACATTTACACATTCTCAAATAATGTTCACTGTACAAAGTGTCACAAAACAGAACATTACAAGTAACAAATAAAATAAAATTGCTTCGGTTGACAATGCAATGTAAACATATAGTCACTCGGGCCATTTTTGTCTGTTTATTAACAAACTTTAGATCATATACATATAACATTCTGTGACCTATACTTTTAATAATGATATATTATGAGCATTTTCCAGGTCATGAAACATTCTTTTAATACATGCTTTTAAATGGCTGCATATTATTTTATGGTTATTAATAATTTATTCAACCAGCCCTGTCATGTCTGTACATTTAGGTTGTTTCCCACTTTATTAGAAACATCTTTACACAAAAAGCTTTAAATATATCTGAATACTTCCATAGGATAAACTTATGGAACTAGAATTAATGAATCAATGCAGAAAAACAATTTTAAGACTTCTGCTGCATACTCTTATTAGCATTTACTTCATTTACTTCAAAATGCCAAAAACTTATTGGCATTTACGTTAAAATCATCCTCTAAGTTGTTTCCCCACATGTTCCCTGAAATTTAAATAATTTACAGGACTCTCTCATTAGTCTGCTTCTTCTTTTTCTTGGTCATTAGAATTTATTACCAAGATTTAGAATCCATGTTTCTGAAGGTTCTCTAAGTGGTCTTCTAAATAAAAGAGTGCTGGAAACAATTCTCAAAGTGAGCATTCTGATCTGAAAGCAGTATTAATTCTTTCATACAAATAAGAGACACTTGCTTCAGTTATTTTAAATTGTATCATCCTGAAAATACAATGATATGAAAAGCAGAAACATTTGTATTAGGTCAAATGCTCTGTAGAATAATATCACAAAACTTGAAACTTTTCATCTAAATTTGTGACCACAGAACCACACAATTGTTCAAACAACTTTAAACCATCCCGCTTTACTTACCAGTTGGATAGCTATCATGAGAACTGTTTTAAGAGAAAATGTGCGGTCACACAAGTCAAACAAATCTTCCAAACTAGGTCCCAGCAGTTCCAGCACCATAGCGTTGTATTTACCACAAGGGCCAAAATAGTAAACTTGAGGTATACCATCTGGGGGAAAAGAGAAAGGATTTCAATAATTTCCTCATCTTCAATATCAGACTTTTCTTCCTAGAAAAATCAATAAATATGAATTTTTTAATTTTGTAGTTTCAAGAACTGCAGCAGTATTTTTACTTTTTCTATGCACACAATAAACTTCTCCTGACCCAGGCTTCTCGTTGATGGTCACTGGGCAGCCTGGTTACACCTCTGTTGCAGCTGCATGACTGAACTCCGTTACAGAGCGGCATTGTTGGTCTCGACCAGCTCATCACAGACAGAAACTGGGCATTTTCGCCTTATATTTCCATTACCTAGAGAAATGCCTGGCATTCGGGAAAGATTTGATTTTTATTGAACAAAGGAGTCACTGTTCTCTTTAATAACCCACTGATAGGCATAATGCTAAGATCACCCTCCAAGATTTCCATGCTCTGGGGTACACACCCCATATAATCCCTTCCCCCGAAGCGTGGGCAACATTCCCGGATTTCACTCTTATGATTAGGTTATGGTACATGGCAAAGGTGATATAATTAATACTTCTACCAGTGGACTTTAAATTAATCAAAGGGAGGTTATTCAGGTGGGCCTACCCTAATCAGGTAAGCCCTTTAAAAAGATGGTCCGGAAGTCCGTGATATTCAAAGCAGCAGAGAAGCTCTCCTGCTGGCCATAAAGAAGCAAACCACCACGTTGTGGAGGGGGTCACGTGTCAGGGAACGGTGTGCAGGCTCTAGGAGCTGAGGGCCTAGGTCCCGCAGTCCCAGGAACTGAATCCTGAGAATAACCAGTGAGTTGGAAGAGGACACTGCATCTCAGGTAAGATTGCAGTCTAGGCTTATACCTTGATGTCAGTCTGGCAAGACCCCCCAGCAGAGGAACTGGCAAAGCCATGCCTGCACTCCTGACCCATGGAAATTGGGAGATAATCAAGTCTATTGTTCAATGCCACTAACTACTAAATAATTCATTTTTCAACAATGCAAAATAATACAAACTCCAAAGATAAAGTCTAATTGAATAGAAATCATCTGTATTTTATTTTTAAAAGTAAAAAGACTCCCAAAAAACAAACATAAAATCAGTGATCAATTTATCTTAACATTTATCTATTTATTCCTCATGAGAAAATGAACTTCTTCCATTTTTAATGTCTCAGTTTTACTTCCAAGTGGTTTTGTTGTTTCTTGGTATGTGTGGTTTTTTGTTTGGTTTTTTTTTAGAAGGGGAAAAAAAAACCTTTCAAAAACATAATGAAATAAACTTTTTAAAAGAGTTTGGGGAGCATAACTTCATTCTTGTTGTTTACTCTTATCACTTTAAATATTAATTACTGCAGAGGCAGAATACAGAACATTGAACTAGCATCCAGGACAACTAGGTTCTTAGTTTGTCCTACTATTAACCATTCAACTTTAAAAGCAGGCTTCAGTTTGCTTATCAATCATAGTGGTTTAGATAAGACCAGCTTTTCCTCAAATGTGAATACAAGAAAAGCGGCAGAACCTCGGAGGATAAGGAGGTATGACAAAATAATCACAGTAGAGTTGGGGGGAAGGGGACAAGTTCCAAATTGAATACTTGGTACCCTCCCCAGAAACACAGATTCTCATACACCCCCATGTGTATTTGTCAACAACCCCCACCCCCGTCTCATACACACACACACACATTTCCCCTTGCCACTGGTAATCACTTAGAGTGAGCCACTCTTATCCAAGATGGCTCAATTCCATAAACAGCATGATATTTCATTGATTAAACAGTAGTCTCCAATTTGAATGAAAATACCTCAGCTTTACCATGCAACATAATTTTACCTTAAAATATGACTCAGAACAGAGCTTTGGTTAAAAAAAAAAAAGATTGAACACTAAATGACACCTCGAGATACATACTATTTTATGAGTCAATGAGTGCAAAAATTTCTTAGGTAACTGTTAGTAATGTATTTCAAATCAAATTTTATGTCATTGAGGTATAGAATCAAGAGTCATAATTTTTTTTCAAAAATCAAGAATGCAAATCAAGCACTGTAAAATCCAAAGTAGAATTTCATTTCCCAGGACAAGTCTGGGTAGTTTTCAAAGATTAAGCAAGCAAATTAAATTGTTAAGAGTTAGGAAAATTTGAAACTAATAGAGGCTAGAGAGTACTCTAAGCAAAAACAAAACACAACAACCCCAGCAATATAAATACAGCAGTGAAGACCACAAGGAAGAGGGTTTCAGAAGTGCGACGTGTGAGAGGGTTAAGAGAAGAGACAGGCACAGAAAGAAGGCTTAGAAGGCAGAGTAATGAAGGTGTTAAATTATTAGTTGTGTCTCTTGATCAAAGTTATTTGGCTACTGAATTACATGGATGCAATCCAACTCATGGGCAAAAGCATGCTTTTGTATTTGTTCTTTTATCTAGTGAATTTTCAACCATAAACTTTTACTCCACCCAATTCCAATTGTTCTAAAATTATTTTTGAAACTACTATAAAAAGCTATCCATTGTGAATTCATTAAAGTTAGTTCTAATAATTTCCAACATCAATTAATTTTCAGGGATGCTTATTAGCATCTCTAATTTTCAAGACAAGTATATTTTTCCCCAAGAAAAGCTTAAGAATGGGCAGAACACAAAATGCACATATTATCTGAAAATAGTCTTATTCTTATTCTCCCAAAATTAATTTTACTAAACATTTTAATTTCAGCATTCCATTTAAGTGACAAAGCAACATTAATTCATTTAAGTTACAAAACAACATTAGGAAATCTAACACTCTTCAAGAGTGCTTAGTACTTTGTGCCAGGTAGTGAAACACTTCAGTTCCTTACAAGTGGGGCAAAAGTTAAGCATATCATTGTTTCTTTCCATTTTCTGGTCCAGTAGTATTCATGTAGGAGCAATTAGAACAAAAGAATTAGTATTTTTTTTAGGGAATTTAAACACTACAGATTTGGTTAAGAAAACCTAAAATCCAATTAGAACTAGTAAGTGCAGAATTATCACCTAGTCTATGTTCTTTTTCAAGAAAGTGTGCTTTAAGGCATTCTTAACCTTTAGCACAAATGCTTATACTGCCAGCTCAGCAGTTTCTCAACATATGGACTGGAGATGCTTGAGGTCTGGGGGTGGTGGGTGGTCCATGAGACTTTTCAGGAGGTCAGTGACATCAAAATTATTTTTATAACAACACTAAGATGTTATTTACCTTTTTCACCCTGTTCTCACAAGAGTGAACGGTCAGGTTTTCCAGAGGCTACATGACATGAGATATGACAATGGACTGAACGCAGAAGATACTGAGAATCTAGCTGTTTTCTATTAAGCCAGACATTAAAGAAATGTACAAAACATGTAAAACAAGGCCACTTTTCTCACATTTTTTGATTTGGAAAATACAGTTAGTTGTGATTTTTAAATATCATTTTCAAATGATTTAATTTAGCAATATTTATATTTGTCTTAATTTCTCATATGGTAACTAACAATAGCTATAATCTACAAGAGAAGTCCACTGGGATCCTCAGAAAGTTTTAAGAGTGTAAAAGGACCCTGCAACCCCAAAATTTGAGACCTGCTGCCCTAGCTGAATAGTAATCTCTGATATGAAGAAAGAGGTGCAGTGAGTCCTGGATGGTAACACCACTCCACTGAAATACCACAGCACCCACATTTAGTAGTAAAATTCTACCAATTAACCCCAAATAAAAGAAATAAAGCCACCTCACTGCAAAACACAAGCAATAGTCCTTTCTGTGATAATTCTACGTACGTATTTAGAAATTACTCTAAATTTCAGAGAACATTAAAAAATAACATCACGTATAAACAAGTAGTTATTGTTTATTATATTGAATTTTCAATGACTATTATATCATGTGATGTTATTCATTATTCAGTTATTATCCTCTTCAGCCGAAATAATTAAGAAAAAAATGGATTCTATCGTTTTTTTAGCCCCAAGCTGCAAGCTTACAAATCTTTTCTTTCTCATAATGATACTTTAAATAAAAAATGAAATGAAATATGAAGTCATCATATTGTTTTTCATGGCTTTTTACTTTCTATCGTTTTATTACTAAATAGGGAATTACAAAAATAATGAATACTGCACTTTAGAAAATTAAATCCTTTATCACCATTTAGTCATATCCTAGTCAAAAGTATGGTTTGATTTTTGGTTAAGATTCTTATGTGATTAATCACTAAAAATACTATAATTACTATATAACATACAACTATCCTAAAACCTTCACCATATAAAACAAATGGCATAGCATTCTTTAAATGTACACATTCTCCAAAAACCACAACTTTAACAAAAAAGCTTGGTACACTTCTATGTACTAGTACCAATGTACATATATATTCACATATTAGTGAAAGTTTGGCAATGCATAACTTAAAGAAATTCCCATACAGAGAGGCCTCTGTAAAGAATTAGGAGTACTATATATACGTAAGATGTCTCCTAAAGCAATTAAGCTAAGATAGAAAATGGAACTCTAAGAGGCTGCTACATAAACTGTTGGTTTTCCGGCCTCAGATTAGTCTACACTAACCACTTACTCACCCACATAGTATTCTTCCTTATTTTTATTAAAACCAAATTCAATAGGCAATATTCTAATTAGTTTATTCACTTAACTCTCATGGTTTTTACATATTTTCTTTCGGTTTTTCTCAGAATTTCTTAAAACATGATCAGAGAAACTCTAATCTGGCAACTCAGTGACTAAAAGGAATTTCAGATATTATAGAATGTGTATACCCACATTTAAAAAGCTAATACTATTACCCATAACCTTAATCAAAAGTGAATAGTATGATAAAAATTCCATACATTTTGGAATCGCCAACATTCATTTAGCTAGCAGACAAAGAGAAATAATCTTGAAACGAATGTGAAAATGGAGTCATCTATAAACCAAAGCAAAACACATAGGGAACAAACACATAAATCCTGACTTTTTAATAAGGCACAAACCAAGGAGGCAGAGGGCTCAGTATAAAGAAGGAAGAGAAGCTCTTTTAACAGCTCTTAGAAGGCAATAATACACAGAAGTATAATTTTAGAAGCAGCCACTGCTATTATCAAATTACATATTATTGTTTAGCACTACATCAGGAAACATCAAAAAGTCAAGCCACTCACTTGAGAAACAGTGATTTAACATATGCATGGTCTCAAACAGTATATTTTTTCCTATAGTTAGAGGGTTGCCATAAAGAGTAATTTATGACAAAAAAAAATATTATTTTACTGCCTTTGATAAGTAATAATTTATGACAGAAAAAAATTATTTTACTTTCTATGATAAATATATCAGCTGATAAAGAAATTCCAGGAAATAAATAATTTCAAAGTTTTCCCCCAATGTTGCCTATTTCAACCATCTGATATCAAGGAAATAATTCAATATAAAAAAGCATTACTCAGAATCACAGATCTTCAAAGAAAATTTCCCCATAAATTTCAAAATATTTTCCATGCATTTTCATAAAGTATCAACAATTCAACTAAATCTTTTTTCAAGTAAATAATAAAAAACTGGATTAATTCTAATAATTAATACCTATCCTTCTCTGGAAAGCGATTATTTTTTAGATGAATGAATTGTATAGTTCAGTTAATTAAATAATTATCTGCATTATCCCCTTGCTTTACCATTTTATCTGCATATCTCCTTGCTTTAACATTTCCATTAATTTAAAAAATATTCATTACTGATGTTTTTCTAGTTCTAGATCTCTAAAATGAGGAATTAAATTTACCTAATCATAGGACGTAAAAATCAAATCAAAATAAATAAATTTTTTTGAAATTATATGGCTATGTTTATTTTGTGAGAAATAAAATACTCAAAATTTAATAATAAAACAATTTTATATATTAAAATATCAAACTTTAAACATACAGTCACAGAAGTTAAAAAGCTATAGGAAATTTTGGAGATTTTTGTATTGCAACTTCACATCAATAAAAGAGGCTATTATTGTCATTTAAGAATTTATAAATTCAACCATTTACCAAGTATTTACAATTGTCATTCTTCTCAGTTTCAAAGATAAAAAGGTGAATATATTATTTCACTGCCCTCAAAGAGTTGAAATTTTAGTGCAAGAGTTACACTTAAGCAAATAATAATATAATACGATATAATAAAAGAAAAAATAAAGATATATTCAAAATAATTTCAGGTCAAAGAAGAAACTTTTCTGGAAACAAACAAATGCCAGGAAATGCATTGCAAAAGAGGTGACATTTAGCTGGGGCCAGAAGAAAGAAGGAATTCATTGAGAAAGAAAGACATTCCAGAAAAAAGAACAGACATATGAAAATAATAAGATCTATTCAAGGAATAGTAAGTTTAGTGCAACTAAAAAGTGCGTCAGTAGAAAGAGAAAGAAATTTGGACTTTATGCTAAATGATAACCCTCTACGAGGACTGGTGAGAAGGTGAGGTGCACAAAAGGAGGCCCAATTCAAAGAAAGTGACAATGGAGACAATGGAGGAAAAGACAGAATGAACAGAATTTTCTGATTATTCCTAAAGGCCACAATCAAAGGTGACTAATATTTTCAGCTTGAACGAGTATGCCACTAATGGAACAAGATAATCCAGAAAAGGAAACAGGCCATTTGGAAGAGAGAAAAATTACTGAAAAGGTAAGGGTAAAAGAAGGTAGGGAGCAAAATTCTAGGTATAGCATAATTTCTGATTCCACTATGGACATACGAGTACATGTATAACTAGATTTAAAGAATGGAGGCAGGAGAGAAATAATTGGAAGTTATCTTTATATAGACAGTAATTTCATCCTTTCCTCCGGCCCTCCTGTTACAACATCTCCAGGATCATAAAGATGAAAGCCACATACTAAAAATAGGAGAAGGAATCTAGAGAGAACCTGATTCCTTGCCTTTGAGAAGCTGTACCAACCCTACAATTGCCCACCTTGGAACTCCTTGTTTATTTTTCCTCACATAACATCCCCTTACATGTTTAAGCTCCTGCTGTCACGATTTCTGTTACTGACAGTCAAATTCATTCCTACCCAATGCAGTGGTCAGCATAGTTTTGTCTGCTCCTCTTCTGCTCCTCTCCATACTCTCCCCTGGGAGATCTCATCCACTTCCTCAGCCTGCAAAACACCACCTATGTGCTGATGACTCCCAAATCTAGATCTTCGTTTTACTCAATAAATGCTGAGCGGATATGACAAAACAGGACTATTCAAACATTAAACTTTTGCTATCCCAGAAAGTGATAATGGTATAAAACAATATTGTAATCTTATGGAAAGCTAAGTAATATAGAGTCAGCCCCTCATACACACTGTAGTAAAGTTGTAATCCTACTGTATGTATGTAACAGTTTCAGTGAACAAAGTAAGAGAAAAGAGGGATATTGTCAGGAAGTAAAAGAAAAAGAGAAACATATTGACTTACAGAAGGATCAAAATTCAGATACACAGAACTAGATAAATTGTGTATTTTTTCACAAATATTTCATTAAATAATTCAAAATAAAACTATTTTTTAATTTATGTTTTCATTGTGGTAAAATACACATTATATAAAATTTATCATTTTAACCATTTTTAAGTGTACAGTTCAGTGCCATCGGGTACATTCACACTGTTGTGCAACCATCACCACTATCCATCTCTATCCACCACTATCCAGAACTTTTTCATCGTCCCTGTGAAACTCTATACCCATTAAACAATATTTCCTATTCACCTCTCGCCTCAGCCCCTGGCAACCACCATTCTGCTTTCTATCTCTATGAATCTGACTATTCTAGGTACTTGAAATAAGTGGAATCACAGTATTTGTCCTTCTGTGCCTGACTAGCTTATTTCATTTAGCATAACATCCCCAAGGTTCACCTATATTGTAGTATCAGAATTTCCTTCCTTTTAAAGCTGAATAATATTCCACTGTTTGCATATACCACGTTTGTTTATCCATTTACCCATCAATGGACCCTTGGTTTGTTTCTACCTTTTGGCTATTGGAAATAACGCTGCTATGAACATGGGTGTACAAATATCTGTTTGAGACCCCGCTTTCAATCTTTTTCTGTATATGATCAGAAGTGGAGTTGCTGGACCAAATGGTAATTCTATGTTTAATTTTTTGAGGAACCGCTACACTGTTGGCCACAGCAGCTGCACCATTTTACACTCCCACCAACAATGCAAAGATTCCAATTTTTCCACATTGAACACCAACACCCATTTATTACCAGTTTCTGCTTTGTTTTTTGCTTTGTTTAGCTAATAATAACAATTCTAATGGGTGTGAAGTGGCATGTCTTGGGGGTTTTGAGTGGCACTCCCCTAATGATTAGTGATATTGAGCAACTTTTCATGTGCTTATTGGCCACGTGTCTGTCTTCTTTGGAGAAATGTCTACTCAAGTTGTTTGTCCTTTTTTCAACTGGATCGTCTGTATTTTTGCTGTTGAGTTTTAGGAGTTCTTTATATATTCTGGATATTGATTAAATACACCTATTTTTAAAGAGAACACTATCAAACAAGTTGCTACTTAAATGAAACTTAAAATACCATAAGAGAGTTACAGGTTAAATTACTATGAATGGCCCACTTACGATTAAGAGCAGTCTGGAAATATAATCCTTTAAAATATCAATTCTAAAATAATTTTAAAATCATCAGTCTCTCCCCAAACAATTAAACAGTCTTGTTTTTCTACAAAGTTTACATGGGTACGCAAAAATGTTTTAAAAATTCATGACTAATAAAAAAATACTAACAAGTAACCAAAATTCACATCATTCATATGAAATACTCAGATATCCACACTTATCAGGGTTTCAGAGTCACCACAATACATACCTTCAGGCAATATAATTCATATTTCAATCTATGTAAATGCTATGCCATGGAGCACACTTCTATATATCTATAGCTATCTATATCTATAAAAATAGAGATAGAGATATAAACTACTCTGTAAATGGTGGTCCCCAGAGTTGTACAATACTGCAACCCTATGGCACTCAACTACTAAAAGATGTATGTCTTATTTTTACTACTAGTATCTTCCTGTGGAGGTTCTAAGGGAGAATCCAGAAGGCTCTTTCCAGTTCTTATGGCTGCCAGCATTCCTCAGCTTACGGCTGTATCACTCCAATCTCTGTCTTTGTAGTCACTTTGCCTTCTATTCTTCTGTGTATGTAAAATGTCCCTCTGCCTGTCTTTTACGAGGACATTTGTGATTGTATTTAGGGGCCACCCAGATATTCCAGAATAATCTCCTCTCTTAAAGATCCTTAACTTAAACACTCCTGCAAAGTTTTTGCTCTAAGATGACATTTATAGGTCCCAGGGATTGTGATATGAATATCTTTTATGGGGCCATTTTTCAGCAAACCACAATGTCATTAGTCATTTCAATAACTATAATTTTACTACAGAAGCCAAGAATATGGAAACTATATGCATCTTATATTCTCAAATTAATTTTTTTCCACAATGTTCTCTACTCATATTAGTACCAACACAAATAGCTCCAAAAATGTACTATTTAAAATAAAAATGGAACATTAAGACTCTTATAAGAAATGCCTAGAGGTATAGTCTTAAGAAGTGATTCACTTTAGCTAAATTTAAAATACAATTCTTTAAAACCAAAGTTATTATCATGGCAATCCATTTCATTACAAATTTACCTCCAGATCCTAACTGCTTGTAGAATCTATATTCCAAATGTAGCTGTGGTGCTCTGGATTTCATAGGCTCCTAATTAAAAAACAAAGACCAATAATAAGTATTTAAGTTATTAAAAGATCACTAGGCCCCAACCCCAAATATTATAAATCTCCATGTCGACCCTTATATAATGTAATATTTTATTAGGCATCTCTGTCTAAGGTTAGATCCATGTAAAAATCAGCTTTACTTTTTTCAATGTAAAATAAATTAATGTCATAAATGTACATAAGATTAAATGCTATTAGATCAGCATTAGCTAAATTTATATGTTTGACTCTGATCCGGAAGAAAAATATACTCCAAACATGACCAGGGGAAAGCTGACCCTTACTCTCTTTCTCCTGTTCCCAGAAATTTACCTGTGAACTGTGTATTTCTCATGTAAAGGTTCTAGGATAAAGTGAAGTCATAGAAAAGTAAGAAAGAACAAATATGGAGGTAGCAAAAATTTTGACAGTAACAACGTCTTTTGTTTTTTTTAATTTTTAGTTGGGATATAGCTTACAATAAAACACAGTTCACAGCATTAGGTCCAGGAGCTTTGTTAACTTTATGTAACCCTGCAACCACCACCTCAAAAACCTTTAGAACATTTTAGCATCCTTCCCTCAGGGGTAATCACGTTTTGATTTCTATCACCTTTAGATTAGTTTTATCTACTGTTGGATTTCATATAAATGACATTATACGATATATGTTTTATATGCCTGTATCTGGCTTTTTTCATTCAACATAACGTTTTGAGTTTCATATATAGACACACACATACACACAGACAACATAAACAGAAGCAACATAGATTTTAGATGTAAGAAATAAATAATGTGTGAAAATATCTGTATGAAACAGCAAACTATAAAAGGGTAACAGGAAATCTGAACAAGCTCCAACAGGAAAATATAACAAGGTAACAAAATTTAAACAAAACCAACAGAACTTCAAGAAATTAAAAATAAACAAAACAAACAAAAAAACCTTTACAATAACCAATATTTAAAACTCAATTTGCCAGCAGACAACAGAAAAGAGAATTTAGACACTGGTAGATAGAAAAATGTCTATGGAATTAGAAAATTATATACTGTGTTTCCCCGAAAATAAGACCTAGCCGGACCATTCGTTCTAATGCGTCTTTTGGAGCAAAAATTAACATAAGACCCAGTATTATATTATATTATATTATATTATATTATGCCCAGTCTTATACTGTATTAAAATAAGACCAGGTCTTATATTAATTTTTTGTTCCAAAAGACGCATTAGAGCTGATGGTCCGGTTAGGTAGTATTTTCAGGGAAACACAGTAGAATTCATCTATATAAGTTATACAGATTGCATTATGAAGGAAGAGAAAAGGAAAATACAGGAAAAAAAGATAAGAGAACTGGATAATATAACAAGAAGGTCTAATATGCATTTGATAAGTCTCAGGAGTAAAGGAGACAGAAAAGTGAGCAGAACCAATAACTGAAAAAATAATTGCTATGAATAGTCTGATGAAAGACTACAAACCACAGATCCATGAGGAATATGAATCCCAAACAAAATAACTAAAAAGAAATTTACACCAGCATATAGTATAATGAAACTATGACCAATGACAAAAACTTCCGATAAGGAACTAGTAAAATCCCAGTGGAACAATTATAAAGATTAGTATAAAAGAAAACAATCAGCTGAGTTCTTGAGAGGCAGAATAGAGCAATTAAAAGTACAGACACTGAAACAAATGTACTGGGTTTGAGTCCTAATTCAACTATATGTACCAGCTGTGTGACTTTGGCAAGTTGCTTAACCTTTCTGTACTTTTCAGTTCCCTCATTTATTAAAGAGGTATGAAACTTTATCTTTCTCATATATACATTTACATGTTACATAATACATATTAAATAATACATATAAATACATATATAATAATTAAGGGGATAGTGATGTGGCACGAAGATAAACTAAAAAGGTATATATCTCCTTATATAAAATACACACATACGCGTACGTATATGACTTAAAACAGTACCTATCATACAGTGAGGGCTATATTAACTATAGCTCTTCAGATAACTATGTAAAACTACCTAAACATAAATGTAATACAAGATGCCCACTTAAGCAATCACAGATGAAATTAAATACATAACTTATTTAATCACTAATATTCCCTAGGTAAAAACAAACACCCAGATCTAACTTAGTTGAGGCAATTCAACTTGATTCCAGTACTTTACTAGCAGTAAAATTTTATTATACCACTATATAACAAAATTTACCTCCCCACAGTATGACATTTTCACTATTCATGAAATGCAGGTTACTATATAGGTGCAAACAAGGTATGAGGATGGTGGCTAAGGTGAAATTAACAACTTATCCTGAAACTATCAATCTGAACTACAGTAATATTAAATATGTATAAACCTCTACAAGAGATAGCGAGCTGAAAATAGTCACTGAAATTTGCTCTCTGAACACCACTGTTATCAAATAATGCCTTTATTTGTCCCAAAGTACAAAAATCAGACAACACTGAAGGTATACAGACATTATTTTCAAATGATTACTGTTAAGGCAGATTCTGAACAAAATGATGTTATCTGTTATAAACACATGCAATATACAAAAGAAACATAAGGATGAGGACATTAGATAGATAGATAGATATAGATATATTTAGTAAACTAAGTACCAAACTACAAACCAATAGTTTACATGAAAATTTTTTCTGCCCTGCCAATATATTTTTAGATAAATTTGAAGTGAACATGACTCTATACCATAGTTCAACCTCAAAATACTAGACACAGATGCAAAAATATTCCCAGTTCCCCAAAGAACACTGAATAACAACAATTAGTATAAGTAGAGCTGATCACTGCTTTAAAAACGTACACAGAGGAAGAATGTCCAAAAAAGAAGAAAATAAATAAGGGGATAGTGATATGGCACGAAAATAAACTAAAAAGATGACATATGCGTATATACATAAGGCAGCTGAAAGATGACATAATAAATGTTTACTAAGGCATGGTATCAACAAGGGTAAAAAAGTTCCAAATCTAAAAATAACAGGACCTAAGGGTCACCACTTAATGACTGAAACAGTTTATTCGCCTTAACCTTTCAGTTAAATATTCACATGCTCCCGTGAGTAGAGCTGCTCACTATGGGCTTCTGCATCAGTAACACTCAATAGAGATGCGGCCACCCTGCCATTCGTGTGCACCACCCCCACTCCCTACTGTGCTTCATACAAACTGACTCCCCTTCTCCTGATTTCATGCTCATGAGGGAAGCTTGGAATTTTACCTTGCCTTTTTATGTAGATCAGCCTATAGAAAGAAAGCACATTACTTATACTGATTGGGGCATTCTGGACCTGGAACAGTAAAAATTAACTCTTCCTAAGTATTTCTGAGAGCTCGCTCCATTGACTGTGTGAACTGACTGACTGTGAATCTACCTCTGACTAACAGTGACAATCTTAATGAGGTGAACTAACCATATTTTCTGTCATAAAGCCAAGGCCCAGACCTTAAAATTCAAACCAAGGTGAACTCCTTTAGGTAAATGCCCGTCCAAACCCACACATCAGCTCGCCAGTCTGCTGAGGGCACCACAACCCTGCTGGGCATCTTATTTCCCAGTGAAAACAACCAGCTTGGTTGCCGTGGAACTTGGTCGATACTCCAAGATACTCAAAATTAGGTGGTGCGGTTTTCTGGCTCATCCTAAAAGTTTTTCTGTCTCTCCCACTTGCCGCTTCCTCTAATCATCTCTCTTCACATAGCAATCTCACATTACCCTAAGACAGTGCTTACACTGGCAGGGATAAGATGGAGAATGGCAGGAAGACTGGAAAAACCAAGCCATGCTTAACCTCACGGAAACCTGGCTGGCAAGCCAGGTAGGAAAGTTGTGCCAGAAGAAAGTTATGTCTTATAAAAATTCACAAATCCCAACTCCTCCAAAACAAGATGCCTTACAGTTGTCATACCAGGCACATTTAGGACTTAAAAACCGTCTCCTGAGAGTTTGCTTTCCCTGTTATCCTCCACCCACATCAAGCATTTCTGAAACTCCGAAAGTCAAGCAATACCCAGATTTACCATAAATAAAATGTCAATAGAAAAACAGATTTTGGAAGCTACCTGAAAATGTATTTTCAAAGAATATAATTCTGAATACTAAGAACACTTTTGTCCAAATGCTTAAATCAGAAAGAGAAATCTTGTTTTATAATTTTTACCTAATTAAAAATGCCAATATGCCAGCTTCCTTAAATTAAAAATAGTGCCAAAATTCAAAACTGCTATTCTCTAATGCTGCCAAAGTAAAGGGATTGAGTTTTCATGACACCGAAAAACACAGACATCCTATATACATCGTCACATACTTGAAGGGCCTGATGATGATGCTAAGACTTAATACAAAAGATCAGTTATGCACATTACTTTCCCAATAAACATTCAAGTTATAAATTACATGAAAACAAACAGCAATTAAAATGTAAGTTAGTCATTAAAGAAATAACAAGGAATTAATCAAGGAAACATAAAACACATGAACTTACCAGTTTAATTGCCACATATTCATTTGTGTATAAATTTTTCCCTTGAAAAAGAAAAAAAAAAGTCAGATTCTATCAGTAATTGATTTTTAAAGATGTATTATGTAAAACTGTACTCTGGTTGAAAAAAGCACATAATACATTTAGATGAAGCATAGGTTTTTGCTTCTATTATTCAAAAACTGGCTCTGATAAACTAGTTAAGTACTTTGAGGGGAAAAAAGGGTTATTAGCATCTCACCTGATAACCAAATTAAATTCCAGATCGTTTAAGAGTTAGATATAAGCCATACAACAAGAAAAATATTTCTTTTATTATTTTTGAACTTATTTTTCAATTACAGTTGACATTCAAAGTGTATTAAGTTTGTTGTGCAACCCAATGATTAGACATTTACATACCTTGCGAAGTGATCATCACCCCGGTAAGTCTAGTACCCACCTGACACCATCTATAGTTATTATTAATAAAATGTTATTGACTATATTCCCTATGCTATACTTTACATCCCCATGACTATTTTTACAACTGGTAATTTGCACCTGTTAATCCCTTTCACCTTTTTTCACGCATCCCCTAAACCCCCTCCCATCTAGTAACCATCAATTTGTCTCTGTATCTATGAGTTTGTTTCTGTTTTGCTTGTTCATTTATTTTATTTTGTGAATAATACAGAGAAGTGAAATCATATGGTGTTTGTCTTTTCTCTGTCTGATTTCTTTCACTCAGCATAATACCCTCTAGATCCATCCATGTTGTCCCAAATGGCAAAATATCCCTCTTTTTTGTGGCTGAGTAATATTCCATAGTGTACATATACCACATTTTCTTTATTTATTCATCTATCAATGAACTTAGGTTGCTTCCATACCTCAGCTATTGTAAATAATGCTGCAATGAACACAGGGGTGCACATATCTAAGAAAAAATATTTATCACTCCAAAATATGGAAGCCTTTCTGAGTTTAAAAAAAAATGAAAAAAAGTAAAAGGTCAGAAGTTTTTATACAGATTTGATTGCATAAAATATTTTAAACTTCTGTATTTTGAAAAATATCTCTCATATACAAAGAATAGGTAAAAGACAAACCAGAATAAAGATTTAATATCATTAGTATGTAAAGTATTCAAATGAATTAATCTTTGCATTGGCATACAGAAAATAATCTAGGAAAATCTACAAGTAAAATATTATGGAGAATTCTGGAAGAAAATAGTATATGAAGACAATTTGATACATAAATTAATGTGGTTCTTTATAGGTATAATAAAAATAAAAAGTAGAACAGTGTGTGATTTCTGAATTTCTAGTATTTTTTCAATAAGCATGTATTATTTTTATGAGAAAAATAAAACAATGATAGTTGTGTGTTTTTTTCAACTATGATACTAACTGGTTCTGGTCACAGTGGCTACTGAACACAGAATGGACAATCACCAACTTTCACACATGTGATTTTCCAGCATAATACACCTAACTTCCTTTTATACAGAAGCTCAATGGAATTAGAATAGACAATCACCAACTTTCACACATGTGATTTTCCAGCATAACACACCTAACTTCCTTTTATACAGAAGCTCAATGGATGGCAGTAATTCTAGGCAAAATTTCAGTCTCAGATATGTTGCCTCCATTGTACAGCAGTATTTGTTCATACAAACATTATAATACTTTTCTGAATTTTGTCTTATTTTATAAAAATGAATGTAAAAAGAACATAAGCATTCATACTAATGCTAAATAGCATATGTCTCATAAACCCATTATAGTTGGCATACAGATGAAATTCCATAAGAATACCAAAAATGATGAACGTTAAACTGCACTCAGGTACTCAGAGCCCATAAATACAAAAAAAAATTAGAAAACATATATTTTTAGTCAATTAGCTTAGCATTTAGATGTGCCCTCATATGTATTTTCAAGAATATATTATGTATGAAATTTTCAGCTTCCTCTAGTAGGTGTACAGTGAATAATTCCAATGGTACAGTGAGTAGCTTAAGAAACAATTTTGTTTTGAGTAACAAAGGAACAATTCTGTTTTGAGTACAAAGATGGAATCTGTACTGCCTCAGACATTATTTTTTCGTAACTATTTTGTATATGATATTTACTCACAAGTACACCAGGGGTAAATGTTCACAGGACAAGAAGTTAGGTTAAATACAGATTCCATAGAACCAAAATATACCAAATAACTTCTAAAAGCACTGCTTCTGTTGACATTTACATGGTCAAATGTCTACTTTCAGATCACAACAGAAAGCACTAAATCCTAAAACTATCATCTTTTTTCGAATGTTAGAGATTTTGCTGAACTTTGAGGGATATATTTACAAACACGAACAATGATTCAACGATACGACCAAAGCATTTTTGTCACCTCGCATAGGCATAGGCCTCACAGCTGGCTTCTAATCAATACTTGTTATGTGCAGTAGCAAACACATGATGCACAGACAGTGTGTGTACAATAGGAGTGAGAGAAAAGGGGTGTGTGCATAGAGGGAATCCAGTGAAGAGAAGGCACTAAATAGATTCAGGCTAACGGATGTTTTAATCCAATTTTAAAAGACACTTCCAATAAAATTTGGTGCCATATTGAATTTGAAAAGATGGTTTTACTAATTTTGTGGTATTTGGATGGTAATTATTATATGAAACTATGTTATACAAAAACGATACGTATGTTTATAGGCAGGGACTACTGTACTAGTTACCCACCGATATCCATGCTCCCCCTTCTATAATAATAAAATGCCCAAATTTTAAAATAGTTGTCTAGCTAGAGACTACATTTCCAGCCCCTCTTTTACCTTGCACAGCCACGTGATTAAGTTCTGGGTATGAGGTGTGTTACTCCCTACTTCCACGAATAAATGTGTGCTCTCCTGGCTCTTTTTCTTCTTGCTGGCTGGGAGATGGCAGCAATGGAAGCAAGGACCTTACAGACAGAGGTGAAGTCCCATATTGAGGATGCAGAGGTACCTCGAAAGCCCTGGGTGTTCTCTCTCTGGTTTGTGTTATGTGAGAGAAAAACAAACTACTTTGCTAATAGGACTACATTCTGGATCTCTCTGCTACAGCAGAGTCTATTCCTTATTATTATACTTCTCAGATAAGTGTTATAATATATTTCAGTTAGGAACAGTAGAAAATGAAGAAATGAAGAATCTTCATTAAAAATGAAGAATCTACTCAAATCTGCATGTTTATTTGATATACAGTGTAAAGCCTACAGAATTTTCAACAACTCTTTAAATATAAACAATGAGAATTATGAGCAATATAGGACCAAGAAACATAAATGAGAGAAGTTACGGAAACTTCTCTGTGGTCTACTTAATTACATCAAGTTGTGATATTTATTTCAGATATGGTAATTCATAAAGCAATATATAACACCCTTATTCTGTGTTCTTTTATGGGATGGTCAGTCAGCTGTAGCCACAAGGGGGGACACAGAAGAGGCTCAGGAAAACAGTTTGTTGTGCCCACAGGTCCTAAGAGGGCGGTCACGGGAAGCATCACGTTTTGGTCAGGTGACAGAGGGCAGGAGCAAGGAAAGGGCTTAGTCCGAGGCCTGCACTGGAGTTTCTGCAGGAAAGGCACCACAGGGCAGGAGGAACAGTTTAGGACCAATTAGTTTGAATAATTCTTGTCATGAATAATTCTGGTGGCCTTTGGGCAATACAAGTGGTCTCTGACTGTCTTGTACCTGGCCACAGGATGACTGAGGAAAACGAAGGCTGCCTCCTGGAGTGTACAAGCCAGATGGAGGAGATGTGGCTCTGGACTGTTCGGTCTGCAGATCAAAGGCAGGCTCCCATCTGAGCCCTGGGAAAAGCAATCTCTCCCCAGCCAGAAAGGTTTTGTAAGATGTCAAAACATCTTAAAACATATACAGAAAGTATAAAACATATACAGAATATATAAAACATATCCAGAAAAAATGAAATATATATACAATACAACCCTACATTTTAGCTAGCTATATTTTGTCTCATTTAGTGACTGTCAAAAATATTTCTCAGATAAGTGTTATAATATGCTTTAATGGTCTAAACTAGAAATACATCTACTAATATGCAGAACACAAGCCTAACCACTAATACATATAAAGATAAAATAAAACCAAAAATACATTAACTCATCATTTTACAATAAAAATACACATAAAATGATATTTAAAACATTTACTTAAATGTCAGAGTATTATTTAAAATGTTTACCTATTTTTCAAAAATCTCAAGGCCAACTTTTTATGTTCAACTTTATTTTTTAAAATAATTACCCATAAGAGTAGTTTCAACAGTGAGTAATATTGTTCTCCTTGGGCATTTAGGGTGTGTGTGGAGGTGCAGCTCCTATTTAGTGTCCAAGAGGTCTGACCTCCTAAGCACCATGCAATGCGTGGAACAGTCCCCTACGAAAAGAGCTGTCCAGCCCAAAATGCCAATAGAACCTTTGTTGAAAACCACTTACCTATGACATGTATGCCCTATATTCTTTCTCACCCAAAACTAAGCACAAAAATTTTAGTGCCTGGAATCAAATGTTCAAGATTTGTCTGTTAATGGGGTTTTAAAGAAAGCACTTTAAGAATCTAAACCAGCTTTTATCATTAGCATGTTTATCCATGTATAGAAAAAATGATGCTTATAATAACTTTTTCTGTACAGAGAAATCACTGGGGGCCTTAAAAAAAAAAAAAGACGTAAAATGCCCCTTTATTTAGTGGTTGATCAAGGGTCAACTGTATATTATAAATATACATAAAACACAGATATAATACATATATAGATATAGATAATATATTTAAATAGATGTATAAGTGTACAATAAACACCTATAGATTAGAGAGAGAGAGAGAGAGGAAGAGAGAGATAGATAGAAGGAAGGACAGACTAATAAATCATCTTATTCCTATTACTGCTTATTCACACACTACAGCTTTTTCAGTATATAGCATATATAGTTTGAGTATATGGTACATGTAGTTTTCATATGGCCTTGGTCAAAATAATCCACTAGATTTGTTTTATGTGTATGTATACACACACACATACACACATATAGATATGTATGTTTCAAACGTAGATAGTTTGAAATAAATTCTATAAAACCAACTTCGAATTAAAATGGCTAAAGTACTGTAGTCACATAAGCAAATAGAAAGAAAGCAACATAGTATAAATATATATGGCATAATACATAGCTAATAAAGCTAATTTATTTAGATAAATTTTAAAATATATACATAAAACATGCCGTAATTTTAATTTTAAAAAAAAATAAATATCTTTTAAATGAGTGGAACAATCAGTGTTTTCCTGAAATCTGTGGGCATAGTGCTGGTCCTTTCATATTACCTAAATTTAATCTTTACAATGCCTTAAAATATGGAAATAATCCCATTTTAAAGTTGAGAAATTTGAGGCCCCAAATGGTCAAATAACTTATGTGTTCCAAAATGGCAGGGGCAATAACCATGCCTCAGATGTGACAGACACGCAATAAATTTTCAATGGAGAAATGATGGTGGCTCCAAGTTGGGCAAGTAAATAAACTGGTTTTTCTAACTTCAAAATCAGAAAGCTTAAGAATTTCAAAATATCAAATTCAATATCCTTCAAAAGATAAAATGTCAAAATTAACCCCTTCAAATACTTGAGTCCCTACTAAAATGCCAGAGTCTGCCAATCATATCATCTTACATCTATGTACAAAGTATATCATCACCTTTTATTGGCTTGCTTTATTTAAAGGTGTAATGTATATAACTACATAAAACATTAATGAAATGAAAGAGTAACTACAAATTAGGGTGTTTACACGATGCAAGAGAAGCAGTTGAGTAGATAAACATATAATTGAATTTATTTCTAACAAACAGGATTGGATCTAAGAAAATTTGTAAAACCAAGTTTTTTTTGTTGTGTTTTTTTTTTTTTTAACTTCTAAAGTTTCCACTATGGATGGTGCATTGACCAGAACCCTCAAAGTACCTTAGTACTGACTCCCATATCACTATGCCATGCCGCCCTCCTTCTTGTTTCTGTTCAATGAACGTAGTCACATTTCTAATGTACTAGGAGTCATACCTAGATTTGGGTCCCGAGTCTGTCATTAAATTGCTGTGTGACATTTGGCAGGTACCTTCCCTGACTGAGTTTCAACTTCTCTAAATGCAGAATTAGGAGGTTTAATTAAAACAATGTTTCCCAAACTTACCTGATTTTTAAGAATAAAGTGAATCAGTAATTAGTGTCCCTCATTAAGGAAATAGATTCCTGAGCCTGACCCTGGATAACTTGGGGGGGTGGGAGAGGGGATAAATTACAACAAGGCAAATGTTACTGATTTTTATGCAGTCGGTATATTACCTTGACATTAAGCAACACATATCCTCCCAAATTGATCAGTTACTAAATGTTTTCAAATCCGAAAAAGCAACCTAAATATCATTCCTAAAGAATACACTGCAAAGGCTTACCTGGCACCTATTTCAGCCTTCTGCGACTTTAAAATTTACTTCCTTCTCATATTCTGGATGGTTAATCTCAAGTAAACCATCTCAAAGTAAAAAAAAAAAAAATCTCAAGTAAAAGTAATTCCTATACTAGAGAATTCCTCACAAATGAATATACAAGTACATAAAAAATGTCCAACATCTATACGCTTTACAATGATGACAACTATTAAACTAAACCACCAAACCGTTTTCATTAGAAAGTACCTTTCATTTAAAACACATGCTTCCAACATAAAAGAATAAACAAAAGAGTCTTACCTAATCGTAATTCTCCAAAATTGCCACATCCAATTTTTTTTCCAACTCTAAAGTTAGGTCCAACCATTAAAACTCCAGAGGATGAAGACCCAGTCCCTCGAGTGTTGTGTCCCGACCGACCACTAGGTCGTGCCATTCTATCATCTAACTTGTCTTTGTCTTTCTTTTTATTATCCATATCAAGTTTGCGGTACTCCACTTTGAATTCTTTAATCAAGACAAGCACACTGAAATAGGGTATTGTGAGAATAGGTACATCACTAGGTAACTGTACCAGCCGGATAACGTTAACATTCAAATTGCAGTAGGTAGTCAATTAACTGGTGCGTGTTCATCCCATTCGTAAAATTTTTCTCAGCTGTCTTTTCAGCAAAACATGTCTTCAAAATTATCTTTTCAATGATGTGCGTTGATATTGATAGAGAGCTGGAATATGAAGAAAAGAAAATGAGTCAACTTAGAAAATTTAAAAAATGTGTTTGTAAAGTTAATAATAACGTAACAAAAGTTCACGGAATGGATTATTGCTATTTTTTGCTGCCCACGGAAAGTCAAACCACAGCAGGCTCTTAAATTAACCATTAGATTTTATTCCTGTACTTTAATACAGATAGATCACAAAAACAACACACACAAAAACCGGGGATTCAGTCACTTCTTAAAAATTAAAAAGAAATAAAAATGTATTGAATGCTTCATAAGCCAATATACATTCGCTAACCCAGAACTTCCAACTTAAAAAAAAATTCAATTAAAAAAAAAAATCCTCAAAAATCCCAGTAGGTCAATAAGATTTTCAATTTAAAAGCAGAAAAAGAAAATACTTTGCAAATTAGTAAACGGTCTTAATAAAAAAAAAAATCTTCCACATGTTTATACACAAAATAATTGTCAGTCTTTTCGAATATACATTTGATCTTCATTTATCCAAATATTTATTATCCACTAACTATATATGGGAATGGTGCTCAGAAATGATAATACAAAGAACATTCTTGCTACCCATCAAGGAAAACAATTAATTCTTATATAACATGTGTACTAGGCATTAAAAATTTAATGTAATTTCACAAGGTTAAGAAATGTTGCCAGGCATCAACCTTATGAGGTGAAAAGGGTAGGTTTTAAATTTCCTAATACACAGATGAAAACACTAAAGCTCAAAATGTTTTTTCAAAGCTTTTAGGAGTACGTCCCAGTCATCTTCTCTAGGAATTTCACCTATCAAATACAACTTAATTCAGTGGTAAATCTGCAAGCTACATAATCTTTCTATTTTTGTTTGAACAATTTGAGTGAATCCCTATTCTTTGCAATTAAAGAGCTTTGACTTCAAAAGATAGTCACTAATAAAGAAACTCGGATCAACATCAAGGACTTCTCATTCCTATTTCTGAAACCCTTTGATTGTATAATGCAATCATAACAAGGGTTGAAACAAATAGTATTTTCTGATTAATTTTCAGCAACCCCCCAAAAAATGCAATTAGTCTTAACATTCCATCTACTTATAAAGTTTTTATTATATTTACCATACTCTCATTTTGCAGATGCAACTGTAAGCATCTATTTCGTATATGTAAAACTGAATGAGTTTCACATATATTGTTTAACCTGTTTCTTGCCATGATAGACTACTTGGATACTGAACTCCCCTTCCTGCTGTAAATAACTATAAAACTGTACAAAACATCTGAAGTACCTGTTTTCAGGCATCGGATAATAGGCAGGACAGACTGTGATCTTTGAGAAAAGAGAAACACCTGAGCTGGGTCTCATCTTTATCCAAGCTCTCTGGCTTCAGGCAACTTCCTGACTACAGCACAGGAAGGAGTTCAGGCAGTACATACACAGTGATCACAGATTAGAGTTTGGGGCTATGGAAGTAAGTAGAATTTGCAGGACATGGCGCCAAAGGTGAGGCAGTTCTGCAGTATTAGGGATCGGAGATGGCAAGGCAGAAGGCGAGGCTACATGGCGCGCCTCGTGGGTGAGATTCTGAAATGCCTAGCAGACAACAGCTACTAATAGGATTAAATGAAGAATGGAGATACTAAAGGCTGCACAGTGCTGGGAGACCTTCAAGTTCCTATCTAGTCATGGTGGAGGAAGCTCATTAACATTCCAGGAATTCCGTGGAGACACCATAAAGACCAAGTCTTAAGAGTAAGGACCATAACCTCGAGTAAGGACTACTCTATACTGGCCCAACTAAAGCCTAAAAGCAAGCCTAGAAAGGATTAAGAATAGCTCCAATTGAGTGCATTTCAGAACAAATATACTTAAAAAGACAAAAAACCCAGAATCTCTACAGTGTTGAATTCATAATATCCAGTATGCAGTTAAAAATTACCAGACATGCAAATAACCACTAAATGTACCTATAGCCAGGAAACAAAGCTGTCAAAGGAAACAGATTCCACCATGACCCTGATACTGAAATTAGGAGACAGGATTTTAAAACTATTAAATAGTTGCTAAAGTCATACTAGATTGAAGAAAGAGAATGGGGCAGAAAAAAATATTTGAATAATGGTTGAAAATTTCCCAAATTCAGTGAAAAACATTAACCTACAAATTGAAGAAACTCTGAAATCCCATAAGGAATAAATACTAAGAAATCTAAACCTATATACTCGTACATGGTCAAAGTGCTAAAACCCAAAAATAAAGGAAAAACATCTTGTAAGCAGACAGAGAAAAACTACATGGCATATACGGGAACTTCTAACTTCTTACTGAAACAACCAACACCCAAAAGAAAATGGGAGGGTATTTTCAAAGCAATGAAAGGAGTTAAAAAAACATTCAGCCCAGAATTCTACATCCAGTAAAGTTATTCTTTAAAACTGAAAGTGAAAGAAAGTCATTTTCAGATGAAGGAAAGCATACCTGCACAACAAAAAATACTTTTTAAATAGTCCATCACGCTGAATTATCTTACAAAAGACCAGATAGAAATGTGAAACAAGAACAAATGAAGAGCACTGAAAATCAGAAATGCATGAGTATTCATGTCCTTAAAAGATAAATTACTGTTTAAAGCACAAATAATTTCTTAGTGTCATTTGTAACATGTAGAAGTAAAATATATGACAACACAAAAGGCGGACTGGGGTAGTAAATGGAATTATACTATTTTAAGATTCTTATATTTGTGAAGAATAATGTGGTTCAATATTAATTCTAAGTAGCCAATGGCAAATTGAGTGCATATTGTAATTCCTAGACCAAACACTAAAAATTAAATTAATTGCACTAGTAATAAGCTAAAAAGCTAAAGCTTGAAATAAACATTTGATTCAAACAAAAGAAGTGAAACAAGATAGATTAGACAAAAAGAAAATAAACAGCAAGATGGTAGATTTAAAAACACATAATGAAAATGGACCATATTCTCCCCATAAAAGGCAAAAATCGTCACACTATACAATAAACCATGATCCAACTATATGCTATCTATAACAACTTTAAATACAAAGACACAAATAGATTAAAAGGAAATACAGAAAAAGATATACTATGCAAACAACAGTACAAGAAACCTGGGGAGGCTATATTATCAAAGTAATTGTCAAAACTAAGGAATTTCTCCAAAGATATAGAGGTCCATTTAATAATGACAAAACTATCAATTTAACAGAAAGATCTAAAAATAATATGTATGAGCAAAATGAAGCAAAAACTAAAATAATAAAAGGAAAAAAGACAATGATAATTGAAAATGTTAACACTGTTCTTTAAGTAATTGATAGAGTAGAAGACAAAAATATCAGTAATAATCCTGATACAGTAGATCTAAATAATACCATCAACTACCCCAAAACTAATCTACCTTTATAAAACATAACATCCAAAAACTGCAGAATAAGATTTCCTTTCAATGCTCACCAGGAAAGATCATATACTGTACCATAATTTAAGTCTCAAATAACTGAAATATTAGAGTATAATCTCTGATCAAACAGAATTAAGTAATCAGTTAACTATATAATATTTGGAAAATCCTCAAATATTTGAAAAGTAAAGACACTTTTAAATAATTCATGAGTTTAGAAATAAATTACACAGGAAATAAGAACAAAATTCTAACAGAATAATAATGAACTATGTAACATATTAAGTTTGGTAGGTTACAACTAAAGCAATGCTTAGAAGGAAATTAGAAGCCTAAAATGCCTGTATTACAAAAGAAGTTGTTTAATTAATGATCTAGGTTTTGTCTTTTACAAATAGAAAAGAACAAATTATACATAACTTGAGGAAGTACTTTATTAAAGCTATTGTTAATATTCCATGGATTTATATGAAAATACAGTCTTAATAGGTGAAAACATAGGAATTCTCAGCAGATAAATGGGAAAATATCAAGCAAAAAAAAAATGGAGAACCTAGAATAAAAAAATCATATCTGAAAAGAAAAACGTCACTGGATATACTTAAAAGTAAACTAGATAAAGCAGAAGAAACTGTCAATTAACCTGAAAGGAGATCCAAAGAAATTATCCAAGGAGCAAAATCAATAAAACAGAAAATAATCAACAGAGAAAATAAATCCAAAAGTTGATTCTTTGAAACGGGTCAATAAAATTGGTAACTCCTAGCAAAAAAGATCCAAGAATAAAAAGAGAAAATACACAAACAGCCAATAACAAGAATGCAAGAGGGGATATCACTAAAAATCTTACAAATATTAAAAGGATAAAGAACTATTATGAGCAACTCCATGCCAATAAATTTGATAACTTAGATGAAATGGACAAATTCCTTGCAAAATTCAACACACAAATACAAAATGAAACAGAAACATCAACAGCACTGTATCTATTAAAGAAAAGTAATTTCCTTAAAAAACTGTCCCCAGAATTAAATATTTAAAGAAAAAAATAATACTGCTCTTACAAAAACTCTTTCATAAACACAGATTGAATAGAGACTACTTGACAATTTACTTCGTAAGGCTAGAACAACCTTGATATAAAAGCATGTCAAAAACACTTGAAGCAAAGAAAATTAGACCAGTATTTCTCATGAGCATATACAAAAATTCTTCACAAAATATAAGCAAACATATAAAAAGTTTAATAATCAGAGGGTTTTATACTAGAAATGTAAATTTTAATATTTGAAGTCAATTCACCATATTAACCAAAAACAAAAATATCTCAACAGACAAGAAAATGCACTTGACAAAATTCAACCCTTTAACCATTAAAAATCTCTCAGTAATCCAGGAAGAGAATGGAATTTCTTCAACCCAATAAAAGGAATCTACAAAAAAAAAAAACACCTACAGCTAATATCATACTTAATGGTGAAATATTGAAGTTTTCTCCACCCAGATGGAAAAAACACAAAATGTTTAGGCTCCAATCTTCTATTCAACATTATACAGAAGAACCAGCCTATGTAATAAGGCAGGAAATAAAAGATACAAAAGGCATGAAAATTGAAGAGGAAATGCAAAAGTATTGTTATTGTTTGATATCATGATTGTGTGTACAGAAAATCCAATGTGGTTATGTCATCAAGATGGCAACAAAGGTTGTTCCCAACTTCAGTCCCCCTCACAAAAAAACCAACCATCAACTGTCTATAGACAAGACACCATTGAAAAAACAATTCCAGAACCCAGGGGTGAGGCCAAAGCACCGGGTACCCAGAGACCAAGAAGGACCACAGTAGAAGGGTACGAGGAGTGGCTACACTGACTGCATCATCATTCTCCCAGGCCTGCACAGTACCCCAACTAGAGGGCTCCCCTGGGCCTACTGTTTTGCCAGAGGGAAAAAGAAAGTCCAAGGTGGACATCAAGCATTGCAGGACGCTTCCCAGGAGGCCCACTCAGGTCTCACTTCACAGGGATACTGAGGGAGTCTGTGGCAATCATGAAGAAATAGAAAATCTTAACAGACTAATCAAAAGTAAGGAGACTGAATCAGGAATCAAAAACTCCCAACAAAGAAAAGCTCAGGCAAGAAGTAAGAACGACTAGAACTCTCATGCAATGCTGGCGGGAATATAAAATAGTATGACTTTGGGGAAAAGTTTGACAGTTAGAAATTATACGTATCCTATGACCTATCAATACTAATCGGAGGTATTTACCCAAGAGATACGAAAATGTGTTCACATAAAGACTTGTATACCAGTATTTAGAGCAGCCTTATTTATAATAGCCAAAAACTGGAAACAACCCAAATGCCTATTAACAGGAGAATAAAGAAACAAACTGGTATATTCATATAATGGACTATTACTCAACAATAAAAAGGAAAGAACTGCTGATACATGCCACAATATGGGTGAATCTCTCAGATATTAGATTGAGCGAAAAGAAGTCAGGCACAAATGAGTACATATTTTATGATTCTAGTTATATGAACTTTGGTATGATACAAAAATAAGCTGTGGTGATAGAAATTAGTTGTTGCCTAGGGCGATGGGAAGTTTGACTGTAAAGTAGTATGAGGGAACTTTCTGGGAGAAGGAAATGCTCTATATCTTGACTGGGAAAGGATTACACAAGTGTATACATTTGCATAAACTCATCAATCTACACTTAAAAACTATGCATTGAGTTTTATGTAAATAACACTTCAAAGCGTGAATTTTAGAAATAACATACACCCAAAAAAAAATTAATGCTGTATCTCAAAGGGCATTTTTTTCCTACTATAATAAAACTTATCTGAAAACACTGTTTTAAAACAGTTAATGAATATCAGAATTCCAGAAGCTTTTTTACAAGTAAAGTGCCCTTCTTTACTTTTTCTATTTAGAAGGAAGCAATTTTCCTTTTGCAATTTTTCATGTTATTTTTCAATGTTTAATCAGATAACCAAAATGCATTCTACCTGTAATAAAAATTCAAATAAAACAAAGTGAAACTACCCCTTGGTTATGGGATGTCCATAACCCTCGTCCTTCACCCCACGTGCCCTACTCAGAGGTCACCATGAGTTTCACTTTGGTCAGTCTGCTGCAGACCATTTTTGTAACACCTGGCCATGCATATACTTAGGGAAAGCAACTCCTGTAGCTTTGCTCATCTGTTTTACAGATGGTCCATGTGAAGCCTCTGAAGAACCAAAAGTGCTCCACAACAAAACAGCATGTGAAAGCCTATCATACACAGAAGGACTTTTGCTCTTGCCCTGTCATACCCTTCCACCCCCACATAGATCCACCCAGAAGAGCAAGGGCCAACATAAGAGAGAGTCAAGACACAGCCCAAATTCCTTCCCTACTACAAGTTTCAGAGTCAAGGGTCGGGCTTGAAACTGGGAGGTGAGGAGACAGAGGAAGTAATGAATTCATTTAAAATTGAATCTCAAAAAATGGAACAGGTATTTTTAATACCTAAAAACAAATCCATTGCCACAACTGAACTTATTCTTTAAAATAAGTGACAAGAAATTAATAGACACTGACTAGGATATCATCTGAGTGCAGAAGGGAGACTAATCAAAGTACATGCAGGTGCCCCTTGCACACCACGGAGGCAGTGTTGGGGCCAAACATCCACGTAGAACTACGAGTCAGCCCTACACACATGCGGATTCCCAACTGCCGGTTTACCCTTGAACACCCTTGAACAACGTGGGTTTGGACTGCAGGGAAATTGAACTGCAAGTGTCAATTGAAGAAAATGCAGGTATACGTTCTAACCCACACTGTTCAGGGGTCCACTGTATTGCTCAGTGAGAAAAGAAGTTGTTTCCTATTTTACTCCATCTAGTTCACCACATTCTGGAAACTGTTTATTAACTTGTAGTAATAGATTTTTAGTTTTTTAAATATTAACAAATTAGATTTTTTAATAAAATATTTTCTTATTAAGAATCTCAAATAGGGCTACTACTTTCCTTATCATAGCACCTATCAAACGGTATTAGAATCGCCTCCAAGTCTGTCTACAGCTGTGGTCAGCAAACTCCAGCTGCAGGCTGATTCCAGACTGCGCCCATTGTATACAGGCTGCAAACTATGACTTGACGTTCTTTTATAATTGAAGAAAAAAAATAAATAATATTTTGCAACACATGAACATTATACGAAATTCAAATTTTAATGTTCATAAATAAATTTTTATAAGAATGAAGCCATGCTAATTTATGTATTGTTATGGCGGCTTTGTGCTACAGGAGAGGCGCTGCATAGTTGAGAGACCGTATGTGGCACTCTTACCATGTCACACTGCTCTCAGTACCCCCCAAACTGCAGTGACTATCATACCTTCAAGGTACAACCAAGTCTGAATTACGTGTTTCAAATTAGATGGCAAAGCGTCGTGGCTGTTATACAATGACACTAAAGAATACAATACACTTGGACACGACCAAAAGTATTAGTTTTCTATTGCTGTGTAACAAATTATCAAAAACAGCAGCTTATAGAAATACACATTTATTAGTTTCTGTAGATCAAAGGTTGGGGCATGGCTCAGCTGAGTCATTTGCCTGGGGTTTCACAGGCTTCATTCAAGCTGTCAGCTAGGCTGTATTCACATCTGGAGGCTAAAATGGGAAAGAATCCTCTTCCAAGCTCGTTCAGACTCTGGGCAGAATTCATATCCTTGCAGAGAATAACTGAGGGGCCCCGCTTTTTGCTGGCTGTCAGATGGACACCACACGCAGGTCCTAAAGAGAACCTGCAGGTCCTAGAAGCTCCCGACAGTTCCTTGCTACACGGGCTTCTCTAACATGGCCACTTCCTTCTTCCAGCCCCAAGAAGAATCTATCTCCAATCTTCTAAGTCTCAAGCAGGTAACATAACCTTCTCTCATACCTAAGCTCCAATACATCCGTTCTCCCAGGTCTTAGGATCTTCACTCTCTGCTTCCAGCCCTCTTTCATGCTTCCTGCCTGCCTGTATACTAGAAAGAACGTAGGATCAGAAAGAAAAACGTCTTGGAATCCCAATAGTAGTGAAGTAATGGTCAAGACTTAATCTAAGCTTATTTAATAATTGTAAAATAGGAGGATTGGACGGGGAGGTTTCTAAGGATATTCTTAAATTATGTACAGGACTGTAACTCCTGTCACGTCGGATGACAAGGCCTCTCAGTAAATGGAACTGTGATCTCTGAACCACGCATACGGCTCGGCACCTAGGACATCAATAGATACGGTAGGTTGATAACTGAGTTCTTTCCATCTCGAAACATTTCGAGGTTTCAGTCACATGATTCCCGTGTGGAGCCCTCCCAGTTACGTACCACCAGCCCCCCTAACATCAGCTGCTTCCGTCACCTGGAGAACATCACTGAACCTCACATATGCCAACCAGTGTGCTACAAGTATCCCCAAGAATTTCCTGGATGAGATTCCTTGTCAGCCTTTCTAGCTGAATACAGCCTATTCCTTGCTATTTCCTTGTCTGAATTAATCTTCTAATGCCGTGTGTTTCTGTCTTCTGTACTGATTCATCCTAATACTAAAGAAAAATCAGTTCTGAAACCCGCCGATGTTCTTTTAGCTATAGGTGATACCAGGAGCGCTGGAGTCACAAACCCAAATGCCCACATATGTGAGGCAGGTAACAGAAATGAGGGACTCGAGTTAAGTGTAAAACAATGAGTCTTGGGGGCTATGGCAAACTAGAAAGCAAATACCCCATTTAAAGGGGCAGCTACTACTACTCAGCTGTAAACAATTGCTGCCATTCAGGGATTACAGATGTTCTAATTTTTTAAGAAAGTCCAGAAACCTGGATTTTTATGTAAATCTCTCCAGTTGCCATTTGCCGAGCACTTATTATGCTAAGTACTTTAACTAGATTAACTTATTAATTCACTGTTTACAATTGTTAAGGTACTATTACAATCCCTATTTTTACCATTAAGGAAACAAAAATTTAGAGAAATCACACCACTTGACCAGCATCATAAAGTTAGTAAGTGGTACAGAGAGAATATGATTACAAAGAGTTGGATCCTGAGCTCATATTCTTATCCACTTTATCTCTCGTGTTCTTGCTAACTCTGTGACGCCCCAAAGTCCGGACTGTGCCTTTCTAGCTGAATCTGCAATGTAGGGCAGCTCCCTCTTGCAGCGTATACTGTACGTATGTGACTCCTCAGTGCTGCCACATCCGAATTTAAACCAACTTGGGGTGGGGGTGGGGAGACCCACCAGTCAACAAGCCCCAGTAATGTATACAGGGCTCAAAGACACATATAAACAAACAGACTACACACACACACACACACACACACGCACGTTATATATATCCACATATATGTATATATATAAAGAGCAGAAAATACAAATCTACAAAATTGCAATATATTTTCTTACTATGACAGACTCTTCTGTGGTGATATTAAACTGTTTTAAGTTAACAACTGTAACTTTGTATATCCATATCAATAAAGAGACTTAGAGACAGAAATTTTAACAAACCTTTGGAAGATAAGAAGAAAAGAAGCATATATTGACAGAGGAAAAGATGAAGGAAGCTAATGCCCAAAAGAAGTGCTAGAGAAGACCACAGCTGAGTAAGGCACTGACCTGCCAGACAGAAGTCTAAAAAGGCTTCCTAACGGAAATCAGGTAAAATAGCAGGCAGGAGTGAAAATGGGGGAGTGAGATAACTGTTACTATTGTTACTATCCCCCATATAAAACAAAACAAAAACAAATCTCTAAGGAAACCAAAGGAAGTTACACAGAGAACTAGAGGTGGGAGGCACCAGGGAAGGACATGCGTTAGCATCACAGAATAAAACCTGTCCCCACCTGGCATTCTGAAGAACTCCTTGCCTGAAGACTCCTTCCCTGGGTGCTCAACATATGAATCAGTTAGTTACTAAGCCCCCCGTCCATGTACACAGGGCTCCAAGAGATTGATAAAGAAAAAGACAGCAAAGAAAACCCAAATGATTTACTCAGAAATATTATCCTAATCCATCATTCACAAATATGAACTGACAATCAAGAATCATTAGATTTGTGAAGAATGCGAATAATACCAAAGAAAAGCAACACACACACACACACACACACAGAACAAGTAAAAAAAGAAAAATCTGGGGAAAGCAAATCATTCAAAAATCAGGAGAACATAAAAACAAGAGAAAATAAAAACAATTAGATCCTCAGAGGCTTTTGAGAGGAACGATAATATATACATAGCATAAGAAAACAATGCTACATTAAATAGGATAACCCAAGACAAATTGGGGCGACAATCCTAACATGTAAAACAAAAATACAAAGAAATAAAAAATAAAGGAAAAGAGACAAGAAAGCAGCCATCCAATACCTCCAACTTCCACTAATAATAGAAATTTATAGGGAGAACAGAGAAAATTTAGAAAAAGAAATTTCCGAAGAAAAACTCCTTGAGCTACAGAAAAAACGGTCACACAGAGTGCAAACCAAGAAAAGTAACACTAACATACTGCTTGGTTCTACTACAAGTCCTAACAGTGTAAGCATGGTTCATTGATTTTCAGCATTTAAGATCAATCTTACCCAAAAAAAATGCAAGGTAAATATTACAGGAGATAAAATAAATTTTTCCAACTTTGACAGTGTTACAATAGCACTACGACTGACACTCAGCTGCTAAGGGAGGGTATAAGGGCTGCAAGGAAGGATAGTGATAACAATATCTGCACCTTAGAGTCAAGAGATAATGTAAAATTTGGTAGGAAAAAAAAAAACCACATGTAGAGACATTATTTAAAGTACCAAAGTAAGCAATAGATGAAGTAAGCATAACTATTCAAACACTGAAAGACAGAAGGGGAAGTGGGAGTATGTGAGCTAAAATCTCATCACTCAGGTAGAGAATTAAAGCAATCCATCTGCAAAGACAATTGTACTTCTTCCTTTCCAATTTGAATGCCTTTTCCTTCTTTTTCTTGACTAATTGAACTGGCGAGGACTCTCAGTACTACGCTGAGTAGAAGTTTTGAGAGTAGGCATCCTTGTCTTTTTCCTAATCTTAGAGGAAAAGCTTTAGCCTTTTCGCCATTGAGTGTGATGTTAGCTGTGGGCTTGTCATATGTGGACTTGATTATGTTGAGGTACATGCTTTCTATGCTTAATCTGTTGCGAGTTTTATCATGAAAGGATGTTGATTTTTGTCAAATGCTTTTTCTGGACCTATTAAGATAATCATATAAGTTTTATTCTTCATTCTGTTAATGCGGTGTACCACACTGATTGATTTATTTTTGTATGTTGAACCATCCTTGCAACCCAGGGATAAATTCCACTTGATCACGGTGCATGATACTTTAAATATTCTCCCAAATTCAGTTTGTTAGTATTCTGTTGAGGATTTTTGCATCTATACTCTTCAGGGATACTGGTCTGTAATATTATGTTCTTGTAGTGCCTTTATCTGGCTTTGGTACCAGGGTAATGCTGGCCTCGTGAAATGAGTTTGTGAGTGTTCCCTCCGCTTCAATTTTTTGAAAGAGTTTAAGAAGGACTGGTGTTAATTCTTCTTTAAATGTTTGATAGAATTCACCAATAAAGCCATCTGATCCTGGGCTTTTCTCTGTTTGGAGATATTACTAATTCAATCTCAGTAGTTACAGGTCTATTCAGATTTTCTATTTCTTCCTGATGCAGTCTTGGTAGACTGTATGTTTCTAGGACTTTATTTCTTCCAAATCATTTTATTTGTTAGCTATAACTACTAATAGTAGTCTCTTATGATCCTTTGTATTTCTGTAGTATCAGTTGTAATTATCTCCCTTTCATTTCTGACTTTGAGTCTTCCATTTTTCTTAATCTAGCTAAGAATTTGTCAATTTTATCTTTTAAAAACAGTTTTTAGTTTCATTAATCTTTAATATTGTTTTTCTAGTATCTACTTCATTTATTTCTGCTCTGATCTTTGTTATTTCCTTCCTTTTGCTTAATTTGAGCTCAGTTTGTTCTTTTTCTTATTCCTCGAGGTATAAAGTTAGGTTTGTTTGAGATCTTAATTTTTCTTAATGTAAGCATTTATCACTATAACTTTCCCTCTTAGAGCTGCTTTTGCTGCATTCCAGAAGTTTTGGTATGATGTGTTTGCAAAGACTCTACCAAAAAAAACTATTAGATACAATAAACAAATTCAATAAAGTTACAAGATACAAAATGAACACATAAAAATTAGTTGCATTTCTATACACTGATAGTGGAGAAAATAAAATGTAATAAACACTGCTAGAAGAGTCACTTAGAATCAAAAGGCTATTAAGGAAGTGAGACCTATGCACATCTTGTGGCCTCAGTTCTCAGACTGCTATTAAGTTGCTAAACCTGTTGCTAAAGTCAGCTCAAAGCCCAGCCATAAACATCCTGGAAGGACAACTGCTACATGGACACATACAGACTTTACTTCCTTCCTTGTAGTTTCCGCCTCCCTCATCTGCCTATTGGAACTAACCAAACCCTGTTAAATAGAGCGAGCATTCCTTCATTACATAAAAGGATTCATTTTCTGGTTTTTGCCTTTAAAAACCTGCTTCTCTTTGTTTTCTCCAGAGCGCAGTTTGAGTTGCTACCTGAATCTGCATCTCTGGGATTGCCATCTATTGGCTCAAATAAATGCTTTTTATTCTTTATTGTAGCCTAAAACTTTTTTTTGGTTGACATTACTAATAATTAATTATCTGAAAGAGTAATTATAAAAGAAATACCATGTACAATAGTATCAAATAGAATAAAATAGGAATAAATTTAGTCAAGAAGGTGAAAGACCTGTACAATGAAAACTATAAGATTATAATGAAAGAAACTGAAGAAGGCACAAACATATCCCGTGTTCTTGGATTGGAAGAATATTGTTAAAATGTCTATAGTACCCACAGTGATCTACAGATTCAATGGAATCCTTATCAAAATTCCAATGGCTTTTTTCACAGAAATAGAAAAAAAAAATCCTAAAATTTGTATAGAACCACAAAGTATCCCAAACAGCTAAAGCAATCTTAAGAAAGAACATAGCTGGAGGCATCATACTTCCTGACTTCTATCTATATTACATAACTATAGTAATCAAAACAGTATGTTATTGCCATAAAAACAAACACAGATCAATGGAACAGAATAGAGATCCCAGAAATGAATCCACACATATGTAGTAAACTAATGGAGAACTAAGAACACACAATAGAGAAAGGACTGTCGCTTCAATACAGTGTGGGGAAAACGAGGTATCAACATGTAAAAGAATGGAACTGGACCCTTATCCTTCATCACACAAAAATTAACACACAGTGGGATTAAAGATATAAATGTAACACCTGAAACTATAACTCCTAAGAAAAACATAAGGAAAAAGTCTTCTTGACATTGGTCTTGGCAATGATTTTTTGGATATGAAACCGTAAGTATAGACAACAAAAGTAAAAACAAGTAGGACTTCTGTACTAAAATGAAACCATCAACAAAATTAAAAGGCAAACTACTGAATGTAAGAAAATATTTACAAACCTTGTATCTGATAAGGGGTTAACATCTAAAATATATAAGCAACTCATATAACTCAATAGCAAAACAAATAATACTGGTTTAAAAATAGTCAAAGGACCTGACTTTTCCAAAGACGCGTAAGAATTAACAGAAATGCTAACAAGTATAGGAAAAGGTGCTCAATGAACATCACCAGTCATCAGGTTAACGCAGGTAAAAACCACAATGAAGTACCACTTTATACCTCTTAGGATGGCTATTATTAAAAAGACAAGATGTAACATGTTGGCAAGCATATGGAGGAAAGGGAACCCTGTGTACTCTTGGTGGGAATGTAAATTGGTACAGCCGCTATGGAAAACAGTATAGATGTTCCTCAAAAAATTAAAAATAGAACCACCATGATCCAACTATCCCAGTTCTGGGCATATATCCAAAGGAAATAGAAAAAGTATCTCATAGAGATGTCTGCACTCCCATGTTCATTGCAGCATTATTCACAATAGCCAAGATATGGAAACAACCTAAGTGCTGACAGATGAAGAAAACATGGCACAGTCAATGTAATATTATTCAGCCATAAAAAAGGAAGTCCTGGGCCAGCCTGGTGGCTCAGGTGGTTGGAGCGCCGTGCTCCTAACGCCGAGGTCGCCAGTCGATTCCCACGTGGGCCAGTGAGCTGCGCCCTCTACAGCTAAGATCGTGAACAACGGATCTCCCTGGAGCTGGGCTGCCGTGAGCAGCCCGGGGTCGGCGTGAGCTGCTGTGGGCTACCGCGGGCTGCTGTGAGCTGCTGTGGGCTGCCGGAGTGGCCGGTGGCCAGCGTGAGAGTGGGCGGCGAGAGCTGCTGTGAGCTGCTATGAGATGGCGACCGACTGCCTCAGCCAGGGGGAGCACAAGACTCATAATATACCAGCATGGGCCACAGAGCTGTGTCCTACACAACTAGGCTGAGAAACTACGGCTTCAACTGGAGTGGGGGCGAGGGAGGCGGAAGGAGGAAAAAGAAAAAGGAAGTCCTATCATTGCCACAACATGAATGAGCCTAGAGGGCATAACGCTAAGTGAAATAAACAAGACAAAAACAAACATTGTATGGCATTATTTATTTGTGGAATCTAAACCAAAAAAAGTCAAACTCATACAAATGAAGAGTAGAAGGGTGATTGCCAAAGGCTGGGAGAAGTGGGGAGATGCTGGCCAACGGACACAAACTTTCAGTTCTAAGACAGGATCTAATGTACGGCATGGTGACTATACTGCATACTGTATTGTATGCTTGAAATTTGGTCAGAGAGTAGATGTTAAACTGTTCTCACCATTAAAAAAAGTAATTCTGTGAGGTGATTGATGTGTCAATAAACTTGACTGTGGTGATCATTTCACAATGTACGTATATCAACATCAGACTGTACACTTTAAAGGTATACAATTTTGTCAATTATGCCTCAATAAAACTGAGAAAAAATTAAAATTAGTTAAAACATAATGCCAAATGTGACATGGAATCACAGATAAAAGTATATGTACATTACTTTAAATTATGAAAGTAGCCAATGAAGCATTAATACTGTAATAATTAAAAGTGATTTTAAACATCTTCAGGCTCAGAGAAAGTTTAGATATGGAGTTTGGAAGAGAAGAAGGAATTTAGAACTAAATATGGGAGAGTTTATAATCTATTAACTTAAATATTAAAGTTTATAAAAACTTAATCAAGTCCTTTTTAGCTTCAGAGTACTCCTTCCCGAAAAATACCAAAATTATCCATCCTTTAAACATAAAATTTTCTTCTGTCTAGGATCGTGATTAAATAATCCTGAAGAAATGTTCTTTTCTCTTTTTATGACCTGATAACAGGCTTTAAATTTTTTTTCAATAAAAAAATAAAGTGGTTTTTAATCTATTGAAATTCAAAAACTGGAGATATGAGGCAAGAGACTATTACTTATACATATTTCTGCATTATTGCAATATTTTGCTATATATAGGCACTAATTTAATAAAAATATTTATTCTACTATAAACCAGTAATCTTCATCTTAAAATAAACAACTAAAAAACACTGTGAAACCTTGATAAGGATATTTAAAATGATTGAGTAGTATAGTAAGTATTAAGTGCCTCTACAAATCACAGTTTTTGTTTTGGTTTGTTTTGCTTTGCCTTGAACAAAAACAGAAAATAGAGTCCACCAATATTGGAGACAATGTGAAACTCTGAACCTGAAATCCATGGACCTCCCTCCTGTGCATTTTCTTAAGAGAAAATCCACAGCTGTCAACAAATTGTCAAAACACTATCTGACCCTAAAAATGTTAAGAACCACTGAAAAGCATATTGTTATTTTCTCACTGAATTACTTTATAAATGCATACTTAGAAACAATCTATCCTAAGAACTAAATGGCATCTATACTTTATTTAACAGCCAACTTTGTTAAAGAAAAGTATTTAGGTCAGTTTACAACACGCACTACAAAAGGACTGAGAGAAGTTTGAAGTAAGGAAATCAGAATGGAAGGAAAATAATGTTACAAATAAAACTATGTAATACTACAGTACAAAATGGATAACATGCAGTTCAGTACACACTGAACAAATGTATTTTTCTGCTTTCTAGTAGTCAAGCAAACACAGAAATATGAGGAGGTAAAAGATTCAGTGCTCATTAAAATTACAGCAGTCACTGAAAAACCCACAAACAATCCTAGTGTTGTATTATAACTACAGACACAGTCAACTGTAATAACTACAAATTCCTCTCAGAAGTTTTAAATTCAAAAATTACAAGGAAGAGAATGGAAAAAATATAGCTTGAAAACTTAAAACTTAGGCATCCATAGAAATAAAAACTATTGAGAGAAGAAAGCTTCATAGAAATATGCCTGGCTTGTAATTTCTTATGACACAATTAAAATAATGATTTACATTTGAATTTTTATAAGAGGTATTACCCATTCACTGCAACCTGAAACCTTCTCCAACCATAAAGAATGGATATACATTTAGTTAAGGTGCAGAAAGCTACATGAATGTGCATAGATGGTAACATTTATAAATTATGTTTGATTCTGTAATTATTCTCAGCATACTGACTTAGTGAAGTGTATGTTAAAAAGACTGAATTTATCAAAAGGGTGCAGTTTTAAACTATCCTCAAGAATAGATGAACAAATACGAATAATCAATTGCTTTGCTTTCATAAACAATTAAAATTTTGATGTAGTAACATCCCCTAATAAAGATAAAAATGAGCTGCTAAATACAAAAGAACATTAGCCATGATCTGATTATATGAGTAGAAATCTAGGCCGCTCGCATACTTCTAATTTGATGATCACTGATGAACCTTCAAAATAGAAAACAGAAAATCAGATTCTCTGATCTGCATGGCCCAACGATTTAGGATATTACAGAGCCAACTGACCTCCTTTGGGTTGCAACTAGATAAAACAGTGTAAGCAGTCTGAGAACGTATCAGTATAGTATGTTTTAGCCCTTAAAACACCACCCAGAGCTAGCTAGCTAAAACTTTCAAGTAAACATTAAGCAGCAGTTCTAAACTTTTTTTTAAATTTTAAAAATTAATTTTTTAAAAATTAATACTTTCCTTAGCTTCTAAAATGTTGTTGCAATAAATATAGAATTGTTCCATGTACCTGTAACATTAAGTATTAAAAGTTTCTATAGGTATCTTTTCATATTCAGCATGTTATTCAATGTTCTTTGCAAAGGCAAAATTACCAGGAATAGACATTTTAAAATTAATTGTCTTCACATGCCAAGTACTTGTCACAGCGTTGATTTCTCACTGTTTTGTTATCTTAAATGACAAATTATATGAAATGACCCATTCAGTGTTTCAAATGCCTTATTCAGTCTCTATAAAAATTACATTCCAGTACATGTCCCCAGCGTTCTCCGAAACTTAAAATGAGTAAGGGTATTTGTGATGTGAAACTAGCTGTTACATCACATGCTCCTATTAGCAGCAAGTGGCCCAGTTACTGGTTTCTGGCATGAGCTCAACAATAGTTGTCTAAGAAAAGACTAAACACTTATTTTTAAAAGCTAAATCATTAACTGTAATGTCAAAATTGGAAATCAATTTCTCTAATTACACACTACAGAAACTTATTTTGTCTCAGAAATATTTAGTAACTATCAAATATTTTGTACAACACTACACTTCTGAAACCTGATTTGAGTGATGTCCCTTGTATATTCCTATTAAGAACTGGGATACTCTAATCTTTAAAAATTACCAACAGTTCTATTAAAGCAGTGTTCTCCAAACTATGGATCATGACCCATTAGGGGTCGTTAAACCACTTTAACTGGTCTCAAGTAGCAGGGTTTTTTTTAATGAAATAGTATCATATAGAAAAGAAAATGGAATGCACATATGTAATAAGTGCATTCTATTTAATGAGATTTTGTTTGGGTTCATTATATCAATGTATATGTATCACTGGGTCACAAAGTAAAATACATTTCTGTATGTTCTGGTAAATTTATTTCTATGAGTTGTGGTTAAAAAAACATTTCTACATTTGAAAGTTACTGTACAATATATAATAGCATAGGAGTATCAAAATATATCATAATCAGTAATAAATCAATTTTAAATGAGAAATTTTATTAAAATCTAAAGTTTCCTAATATACAAAAATAATACTGAAAGTCTAACTAAATAAATGTCCTAAGTATCCAGTTCTGATTGTTGTCCAGTAATTAGGATTTGATTTCATAGGTCCTCAAAATATCTTCTGTGCCTCTTCTTTTCAATTTCACAGGTGAATTTATATTCCCATTGACAATACCCCATATCAAAACTAATGAGTCTCAATAGTTGAAAGAAGAAGAAATGTTTAATTTGAAAATGTCCAGCCCCCTAACCATTTACTATAACCAAAAAAGCATAGATCACCCTCATCTCCAGCCCCTTTAAACATGATGGAAATCAAAAATCAAGCAGAGGTCACATTAAATTTATATTATTGAACTATTCACCGTATCTATCTCTATAAGCAGGTCATCTCACTATAAATACCAACTTCATTACAAACCCCAACCACAGGAATGATATTAAACTCCAGGCCGTAAAGGAAAGTTATGTTCCATTTGGGGCCACTTACTTTCCATTCAACAAATATTTATTAAGTATTTACCCTGTATCAGGCACAGTCCAAGGCACTGGGAATATAGCAATAAACTCGCCACAAAAAAGGTCTCACCAAGCCTCTGAATGACTATCTACTTCCATGATTCCCAATTTTCTGTGTAGATTTTTTTATATCAATAAAAAGACATCCTTCTGACCTCAACAAAACCAAAAACAGTTGATTCACAGTAGTAACATTCTATAAATTGTCGCAAACACTGAATTAGCCAACACTGAGCCATTGCTCCTAGAAAAATAAAGCGCTAGGTGCCTGCAAGCCTCTGGCCAGAAAATTTTCATAAAATCAATACATAACCTTGTTCTAATATGTGTTTCTGTTTAAAGACACCTTGTTTTAGTATGTATGAAAGTCACTAACGCTGAACTCATAATCAACAGTACTGTAACTCATGCCTGAATAAGCTCATCTAACACACACTTTCTCCACCAGGCAACTCACAGCCTCTTTGAGCTGAGCAACACTAGACAGCCCTTCAGCACTATAATTGGGGGCATTTTAAACAGCAAAATCACCCAAAGTAGCACTAACTAGGCGCGCGAAAGTAAAACAAGCAGCAGAGCATCACCTTATTCGACTCTAGCGGGGAACATGCACAGCAGGTTACTCAAACTGTTTCCGCTCTGCGCATGCTCATGTGTGTGAAGGAGTGGGAAAGCACCAGGAATGCTGATCGGGAGGGTGACAAATAAATTTTAGCAAGTAGACAAATTTGCAAATACAGAATTTGGGAATAATGAGAGTGAACTCTAATTGATGAAGTGAATTTTCTCTTTAAATGTATGCCAGTTAAAGAAATCCGTAAGAAATGATAGAATTCAAGTATCATCATTAGGCAACTCCTAATGAATTAATGGAACTACCCAAGGATCATCAATTGCTGCTAACATCACAAAAAGAAAAACCACCTTTGATCTTCCTAATGGAAGAAAAAAAATTAAAACTAAATCTGATCGAACCTCTACATCTCATTACCAATTCACAGGAAAGACACGGGACAATGTTTTGACTCTTTCACTTCAAGAGAACCCATTTTTTTTATCTGATGTCAAGGGCAGAGATCATATTTTATTCAACTCTGTCTCCCCATTATCTATGATAATCCACAGCACACAAGAAATATTGGTTAAAAGTTTGCTGAATAAATAAGTAAATAAATAAATGAACTACCTCTTGGAAGTTTAGGAGAGGTAACGTATATGATCATCATCTGTTTTTCAAGTAAAAGAGGAAAGAAAAAAGTATGGGCAGGCAAGCAATTTATAGCTTGAAGACATAATACAAGAAGTAGAATAACTAACACCTCACAAATCAAAGTTCATTAATACCGTAATTTCAACTCTCCAAAACATAGCTATGAACCAGAAGAAAATAATTTACTAAAGGAGGTCACAAAATGCATATTCTGTTCATTAAACAATAAGAGCCCCTAAACTCCACTTTAATTTTAAAATAATTCTAGTAAGTTTACACTAAAAATCAAACTTAAAATGGAAAAACTGAGGTCAGTAGTAGAAATATGACACAACAGGGAAAGCGAAAAATCTCATACACCTCAATAAATTCACGACATCTCTGTATAACAGCACACTTTATAACTTATGTTCAACATGAGAGCCCTAAATCAGCAAGAAAAGAACTGAGTATGTTTAGAAAATAAAGAAAACAATACTACCTTATAAAGTTTATCATTTACAAAAAATTAAACTATTTTAGTATGAATTCAATCTTCTAATTTATCTAACAGGTCACTCCCTGATAATGCAGATAAATGAGAATGTACCTCAGAAAAGTCAACATTGTTTCACCTATGATTTCGTATACAAAAGTTACATTCTTTCTTCTTAACTACAGTACTAACTTCCTAATTTATAAAAATCAATAATTACAAGTAACAGTCTAGTGTAGGCAAAGGTCACAAATTTAAAAGGTTCATTCAGAGGTATTAACATTTGAGAAGTTTGATTATGAAGCTAATATTGTCCGCTCTCATCACAGAAAGGACTTAACAGTGTAACTGACAGTAAAATCATAAATAACCAAGTTAACGTCTACAAAATTCTAGAATGAAACATGAAACAGGTCACAGAAACAAGCTGAAAGTACAACCACTTCTCCACAGGAAGGATTTCCTTCTGCCCAGTCTAAACCAGGACAATCATTCTTTAGTCCCCAAAATGAACACCAGGGTTAAAGGCCACCACCCCCCCTTTATTTTTTTACATATCAGGGTTGCGTTACCTGAGCAAGAAAGCACAGTTCCATATAGCATTCTGAAGACTGAATTCACTGAAAAGTGAGGCTCCCCTAAATCTCTCTATGTGACAGATTTCCAGCAATAAAAATATGTTCAGAATTAATGTCATTGTCATGATATTCTGATATGCAATCAAGCTAAAAAACTAATTACTAAAAAAAAGTCATTCGATACAGCCAATTTAAATTTTAGGAATTGCTTATTACTGGAACTCATCTATATTGCTGGCAGGAATGCAAAATGGTACAGCTGCTTTGGAAAACAGTTTAGTAGTTTCTTATAAAATTAAACATACACTTGCCATCTGACCCAACAATTTCAATCTTAGAAACTTACCCAAGAGAAACAAACACTTAGATTCACCACACACATACACATACACACACACACACACACACACACACACAAACTGTACACAAATGTTTGTGGCAGCTTTATTCATAATCGCCAAAAACCAGAAACAAGTACTTCAACTGGTGAATGGATAAACATACTGAGGCACATCCATATAGAATACTGCTCAGCAGCAAAAATAAACTGATACACAGTATAACATGGCTAAATCTCAAATGCATTCTGGGAAGCAGAAACTAGATTCAAAAGGCTACATACCACGTGATTCAATTTATATGGTATTCTGGAAAAGCCAAAATTATAAACAGCTCAGTGGTTGCTAAGAGCGGGGAATAATCGAAGGAGTTGACTATACAGGGGCAGCACGAGGGACTACTTAGGGGTGATGGGATTGTTTTCTATCTTGATTTTTAGTTTGTGAAACTTTAAAAACAGGAAAAAGAACTGTTTAATATAAAAAATGTCTTACAACCAAATCATAATTAACTGAAATGCTCAAAATCTGGAATATTTCCTTTAACTAAAGTTTCTGCCTAGCCCATAAATGCATTTAATTCCAACTTCTGCCATTTACAAAACAAACTTTCTATAACTATTTCTTTATTTTAATCCTAAGTAACTGTTAGATGCTGTGTTTATTATTTTATTTAAATTAGGGCCTATTTGTTTTTGTCTCATACAACTGTGATGATGCAAACTAAACTGGTTTGGGATGAGTATGGTGCCTCGGGAGGCATTTAATCAAGGTTGTTACATGTTAAAATTCTCCCTGATAAAAGAAGATAAAATCATTAGTTCACTCATTGAACAAAGAAGTAATCATTCGAGGCCTATTATGTGCCAAACACAGGAACTACAAATGGCAAACGAAACAATCACAATCATATAACAAACAATAATACAGAGTGTGATACGGACTGCAAGAGAATTACAGCATTTTCAGAGCACATAGCAAGTGTACATAACCTAACCATGTAAATTCTAAATCTCCCATTAGGATCAATACCTTAAAGTGCCTGGTAATTGGTGAACTCAAAAACGCAGCTTAATTAAAGGCATGCACCACGGGGCTCACCATCCCATTTCCCTTCAGTGTTTAAAGATGGAAAGAAAGCAGAGACCACATACACATAACACTATCCCTGCACAAACCATACAATAATCACTCCCCTACATAAGGTTCTCTTAAGGGAAATACCAGAATATTCAGATTTATTTGTCACCTTTTTAGTAAGCAGGACATTTTTCCAATACAGAATACCATAATTATGAACTTCTCTTGTAGAGGAATATTATTTGGGATGGGGGGATGGGAATAAAAAAGAAAAAGAGAAAATAAAAACAGGATGGAGGGGGTGAAGTTGGTATAAAGATTGTGCAGTGAAATCTTAAAAACAAATTAAGGAAGTTTAAGGAAGCTGAAACAGAGGCACTGAGCCACACCCCTGCTTCTTTTCTGTTATGAAAAAGGAAGCCAGATATGTAAAAAGAGGGCAGCCTGCAGGTGCTCTGGCATGAAATTACCATGTACAGAGGTGAAATTATATAACCCCAAGGACTAAAGAAGCTATCCCAAAGTTACCCAAAGCATTCTCCATTTCAAGTATCCTAATTATATGAAGCTTCTAGGACCCCAGTGGGGCTCCCCAGGACCAGCATTTGAACTTCATGTCAAAAACCAGAAAAGTTTTCAACAACTATTAAAGAAACAAACACATTAAAATAAAGTACCTCTTGGTATGTATATATTTACAAGGGGGACTAAGGAAAATAAATTTACCAGCCTTTTACTGAAACTCCACCTTGGAGCAGTAAGATGCTGAGCAGCTTCCATCAAAAAACAAGGGGTAGAAGCAAATTAATGTATTCCACAGTTCCTTTTCCAAACTTCTTACCGTCAAACATGGTTCGGAATTCAGAATTTTAGGGGGCTTTTGACAGGTGACACAATGTGCATACACCATGTATTTTGTGACGCCCCTAAAGAAGGCAGAGATGGCACACAGAAGTCTGGGACAACACACTATTATCAAGCATGTACTATTTCTACAGTGAAACCTACAAATACAGAAAATAAAGCACATCAGTTCACAACAGCTTTCCTGAAAAAATTTAACGTGTGCCAAACATAAAAGACAAATGTTTAGTTTTCAGAGCAATTTCGACGTTAGAATCGTTGATAAGGACGGATGGTCCTATGAAACAGTACCCGTACTCCATTACTAGATATACGTGCCAAGGGTTCCTGGTCACCTCTTTATCCTGTGCTGATTTCACTGTGGTGTTTTGGTGAACGCAAAATAATTCTGAAAGTCTTCCATAGGTTCATACATAACATGTCCTCTATAGTCTAACCACTCTTAAATTTCTCTACCACAAAATGGACCAAGGCAGTTTGCAGAAATCTAACCCTTAAAATTTATAGAACTGGTAAATCCAATTTTGCCACCATGCAAAAAATGTTCATTGAATAAAATTTAACATATTGAACTCGTCATAAAATGGCTGGCTCTGATTGTGTCCCAAGAAAAATGCTGTAACAAATAAGGGTGCTCCTGACCTATGAAGTAGCATCCTATGAGTCAGAAAAAAAGACCCTGATTTGCATGAATGACAAGATACAATAACTAGAAAACCCTAGTAGTAGCATAGTGCATTTATATGGCAACATTTACTATGTACAACACATACAAACTACTATATACATTATATACTATAACTGAAGTAAACTATTTCCACTGAGGGGGAAAACAGAGAGTTCCTTGTCAACAATGGCATAAAAGAAAATAAAGCGGTAGAAGTGCACTTATATGAAAAAAATCATTAGGGTCCCTTCTGTCCTCATGTTCCGTGAAAAATACACCTCAGTGATATTGTAAATATGATAAATATTACCTAAACCTAAAAATTTTTGATTAGCAATAATTCTTATCTTCTTATTACTAATAACTTTAAAAATATGATTATTTTTATCATTTAAATTTCTTAAGATTTCCAGAGTCATCCAAACTGATGCCTTAATTTATTCTTGATAAATTTCCCTTTAATAAATTTTCCAAACGTCAAAAAAATCCTCTAATTTTGGTGCTATGCTTATCAAAAATTGCTAATGAGCAATGAATATAGTGACCTCACTAAGGATTCTGGGTATGAAACTATGAAGAGAAATCCTTTTATTAACCTGATCTTGCAAATATTTTTTAGGCATGTCTTGCCTCATTTTCACAACCCCACTGATTAAAAAGAACATGAAAATAAAAGAAAAGTGTGCTAACAGATGCATATAAAGAAGAAATCAGTTATTTTCAAGCGTGGAATCGCCTGTGAAAATCCTAAAATATATCAGTGCCCTGATCCCATCCTCAGATTCAAATATAAATCAGCATGGGTAGGGTCCCAATAGCCATCTTTTTTTTAAGCCCCCCAGAAACGTGAAGTAAGGGCTGAGAACCCTGGCAGACGCTGCCTTCTCCACAAACCCCTTTCTCTTACTTTTTTCTCTGACTTTTGGTAGGTGCTAGCATCGCAGCCCTACAGCAATGACCATGAGATGAGGACTATCTTTTAAACTGTCCATTTTTCTTCTCATTTACTCTGTCACAGGAAAAAAGTTACTAACTTTCAGCTGGAAAATTTTAAACAAGTGTATATAGCAAAATTTATTTTAGCTTATTTAATTATTTCATTCCCAACGCTCAGGATTTTATTTTTTAGTCTTCAAAAGACAGTGTTCATTAGTAGGTTATTTAGATAAAAAGCAGAGCATACAATAAGCATACAATATACAGTCCATTTATCCACTTTCAACAGATCAGCAGAAAATATTCAAAAGAATGATTTTAAAGAGCTGATTACATTTTGATATTTTGTTAACTACAAATATTTTCAGAATCTCAAATATATTAAAAAATTAGCCACAATATGCTCTGACACTCATACGATAGAAAAAGATCTCAATAATCTACCACATTTTAAATGAAAATTGGTATTACAAGACTCCATATCTTTAAGATTTACACTTTTCTTTTTTGTTCATATTGTTTTCAGATCCCTGTAACAAAAAGAAAAAATAATGTGTTATAAAAATATGCATCTACAAATACCCATTATTTTTACATGTCAGCAACAACAGATACCTACTAGTTTCACCTCCAAAACACTAGGCTATTTTTGCATGCCAAATTAGGATTTTATTAAAAGGCCTTGTAGCCATGTATTTGCACAGCATAAAACTAGTGGAATACGGGGAATTTTCTCTCTTCTCTCCTTATTAATTACCTACTATTTTTGCCCACCACTTGAAAGTATTCATTGCTAGAATATAAAATAAGTATTTCACAGAAATAAAAAGTAAACAAGACACAGACTGGGTGTAAGGGAAAAAACCATTCTCACTTCCCCTTTTACTAAAAGGAAACTCTGACTATAACTGTGACTCTATTATATCATACTCGAATACACGGCAAGTATACTACCTCAAGTCAAAAACAAACATGTTTTAAAACATAGATAATAATTACAAAATATTCAGAACTCCACCATTTTTATAAAGTACACTTGTATCAAAAGGTATCCTATGGCCAATTTCAACTTTAAATTTTAAAGTAAGTAATTTTACCAAGTCCAATTTTAAAAATAAGACTAAAGTACTGGCACACTTTATTCAAGGTAAAACACATGAAAGCAGAATTATATGTTAAAATCTAAGTTAGTAGAAAACATCCCACCCACCCCAGGATTCCATTTTCCACCCTCAAAAAACACAGATTTACTATTTTTTCTGATAGTAGAAATAATACATAATCATAGCTGAAAATCTCAACGATAAAGAGAAGTAGAAAAAGTGTGAAAATAAAAATCATCCCAAATCTCACTATTTACAAATATCTGTCATTAACGTAAATATCCTTCCAGGGGATAAATGGATTCATTCTGTTTATTAACAATGACAAGAATTACAACAATTAATTCTGCGTATTCTGTACATGTATCTCCGTATATATGTGTGTATATGCGCACACACAAATATATATCTACTCTTTCACATACACTGAAAGCAGAGAAATCTTTAAGACAACAACTTTCATGAAAATAAAAACTGATAAATTGTCCCAAGCCCTCACCCTGCTTCTGCATTTTCATTTAAACAATCCAGGTTTGAGGTTACTCTGTGTGTGTGTGTGTTGTTGTTGTTGACTGAGGGAAAATTAAAAGATCTGTCTGTTTACTTGTTTTACTTAAAAAAATAAACAAACCATCTAGCTAAAATTTGCCATAGCCTGAGAACACAGATCTCTGTACTAAAGGTATCTGGCTGAGCAATTTAAAAAAACTAGTACATAATCCTGAGCAAAACTGCAAAATAAACGATACATTTTCAAGGCCTCCCCACCTCTGGGTCAGAAAGAGAACCACTCTCAATTAGGATATAAGCGATCTAGCAACCACGTGTCACTTCAGCATTTCTCCCAACCTTCCTACGATTCATTTCAATTCTAAAATTCCGTGATTCCCCTGCCTCCCCATTCTCCTACCATTTTTTAGTTTTTATTCATTCATTCATTCATTCTGCTACTCTCAAGATGTGTAAAAACCTTCCTTTCCTTTCTATCTCATTGGGATTCCATGATTCAAAATAAACCCTTACTGTGATTGACAAACTCCCATTTCCTCATGCACTTATTCAGCTCTAGGTGTGACGAATAAAGAAATCTGATGAGATCAAAAATCAGATTTTGGCAAGGAGGGTGGGCGAGCACCAACTCAGAAAAAATTTTAAATAAATTTATAAATACAAATTTTTAATTCAAAGTTAAAATAGCTTTATGAGTTCCATGGAAAAAATATATAATCTTAAAACTTAAAGAACAGATTTTATTGATTCAAGCTCAGTCAATACAAAAATTAGCAATGTTTTTAGCTCCTAAAATATTCATACCTGGGCATATTTAAGATAGTAACATAGAAGCAGCTTTCTAATCTTTCATCTGTTACATCTGCACAATGCTTTTAAAGTTCAAAGTGCACTTATATGCATTATTTATTTTAATTCTCAAAACAAGTAGATGTAGTGGTCACTATTGATTGTCTCTCAAACTTCCACTTCCCCCATGTTCTTCCTTCCCACTATTTTTTAAATATCCTCCCTCCACCATGTAAGTCAGGGAAATGTGTCGCCATCCCCAATTGCAGGGGATATAACCTGATTAGTAAAAGCCAACCATGATAACCCATTTCCCCTTGTCATACCCAATTAGGAAGTACATATGACCTAATTCTGGTCAATAAAACATGAAGGGAAAAGTATGCTGGTAGGCTCGTGCAAAAGGTTTCCTGGCCAGTGCATGTCTAGATGTGATCTTGCTATCAGCCTGAGGATAAATCCAACACAGAGAGAAGAGCAGAGCCAAGAAAATCACAGAGAAGCAGACCAACGCTCTGAAAAACTAGCCCTACTTCTGTATTTCAGTGTTCCACTTCAGTAGATACTGTATTTCAGGCATTGTACTTTGGATATAACTTAACTACAGATTTTCATAAGTAGTATAATCCCACCTACCTTTCTTTCCCCAACTTGGGTTTCCTTCTCCTCTAGCTAAATGTTCTCCTTTCCACATGGCCGAGCTATGTAAGGCAAAGAGTGTAGCTACCATAAGTTGTTAGACCAGCATGCTTTGCAACAAGCACAAGCGCTCCTGGTACACATCAAGGGTATGGCATTTCCTCTTCAAGGGACCATTTCCTATTCCAGCAGTCCCTACTCAGGTTGAGGAGATGTTGGAATTATAAAAAGTCTCCTCTCCAACCCTGATGCTATATAAAAGCTGGAAGGTAGCATATGAAATCAGATGAGGGACCATATCAGGAAATATGTGAGAACCATAGACTGATCACATCACTAAATATTTAAACAATCCACCCTAAGGTATGAATGACTATAGGGTCAGGAATATCAAGATTTACTTCTTTTTTAACAGAGGGTGCTATTAAATAAATCTCTAAGAGAGAGTATAAACTAGGTGATATTTTAGAAGCAGAAACTCTCTTTAATATATTTCTCTTTAATATATTTCTATTAACCAACAGCTCAAATAAGTTAAAAAAGGGAATCATAAAAATATATATATACCAACATTTTATTGTAACTAAAACATAAAAATGTACATTCATAAGACAATTTTTTAACACAAGGCCATTTAAGTATGGGTCTATGGATTGTAATTCTATTTTATCTTTTTCTAAAAACCACACCCATAGTAAGTACATCACCTGTGATTCCCAATACCTGTTTCTTAAACACAGAAAGGCATCTCACTTAAAAACAATCTTATTGCAGAATCTTTTTTAGATTTTTAGGGTTTTTTTCTCCTAATCATTTAAAGTTATTTCACTTACTCCTATTTCAATTATTAATTTTAGCTACTCACATGTTTTCAGAGTAGCCACTGGTTCTCATATAAACGTCTTTTTGCCTTCACAGTTCACCGAATAATGTTTCATTAAACTACGTAATTACAACACCAAGTACAACTGCCATTAACAACTAGTTGAATACAAACACACGATTCTTCATAAGTACACAGTAACTGGTCGGAATAAAAGTTCAAGAACAAACTACAGAGTAGTAGAATGTCATTCAGGGATGTAGCATGGGCATCAAGCAGTAAATGAATGAAGAGTATCCTTTAATTTTTTGAGTGGGTTGAGTAGAGGTGAGTTAAGTGATCCATCTGTAAAACGCTATTCCTAAAAGTCTGTTTATTCTACCCACAATCAACCCTGTAACAAGTCATAGTATCAGCAACTTCCGAAACTGCTTCTATGATTCACACAGTGCCTACTGTATGCCGGGCATCACACCTTGGCACTTTCTATGAATTTTATCAATCTTGATGAAGGGCATAATCGCATAGTAACTCCTTTTTTTTTATTATTTTAAACATGTATTGTTTTGTGTGTGTGTGTGTGTGTGTGTGTGTGTGTGTGTTGCTGAGTTGTTCTTGAGATGGTTACAACACCAGACACAACAATGCCCTCAGAGCTAAAGAAAGCAGTTCAACACAAATCAGTTATATCAATGTAATAAATCTGAATACAGCTAAAAGGCTGGCATTACCTCCCTAAAGAAAAAAGCATTAGAAGTTTGTGTTCAAGAAAAAGAATATCATGAGATTTCACCTAATTCCAGTGAAAACTATGAAAAATGTGGAGATGATCTAGCCATACATGGATATAACTTAGCTATCGATTTTCATTAATTATGTGATGTGTCATTAGTACAGAAAATAACCAAAATGTATAGCATCTTATCTGCCAAATACATAACAATGAACTTCAAGTTCATTGTTAAGAATTCTTTCTGAAAAGTAAGATGATGAGCACAGAATATAACCAATCACTTAACAATAGTTCTAAGAACAAATCACTACACACATTCCTTAGGTCCCACAATAGGAGGAAACTCAAACATTTATAGTTTCTAAATCTCAGCTTTGAGAAGGGATTTGGAAAAAACTTGGCTAACAAGCAGCCTCTACTATGTCTCTAAAACTTATCTTTGCCCACATACCTTGCTCATTCCACATTTTCTGAGTAGTTCAGAAGCTCTCCAAAGTTTCTTTATATAAATGGATAATACACACTGGATTTCTCCACATTAAGAATCCCAAGTATGGTTCTGTCCTACAGATCAGCACAAACGTGATACTCTAAAATAGCTTAAGTTACTAGAACCACACTGCCTCTTGCTCCTATAGAATCTCTATAATTAAAGAACTACACATACCCCAAAACTGCTATTTCCAAAGAGATTACATCTTGAAACCCCAACACCTAGACACATACTAACAACACTAATCAATACCACTAAGTGTGTAATTGCTTGAGAAAAGACAAAAAAGAAAGATGAAGATTAGGAAAAAAAGATCACTAATGGTTTCAGACTTTGAAATTAAAAAAAAAAAAAAAAAAAAAAAAAACCTGATTTAAGTATGTACTGCGCTACTTCCAAGATCTTAAACATGTTGCTTAAACTCTCGAAGACTGTTTCCTATGGTCAAAAGAGAGGGGTTATATATACCACCTAATTCACAGAGTTGTCTGAACAGTAGCTTTTATGGTCCCTATAGTAGCCACTTAATAAACTGTAACAGGTATTGCTGTTATTGGGAAGTTCAAGATAACACAAATTAAGTTATAACGTAAGTCCTTTATGAAGACTAAGGGAAATAGTAAAAGCCATCAATCTTCCCTGTAACATGATCCTACCTGGATTTAAACACTGGTGTTGTGAGGGTGATATTTTTCTTAGCACGCCTTTGATAATGAATAAGTCTGGGGTTAAATTATTTTAGGATTATCTAGTATTTAAGACGACTGAAAGTCTTATACATACTTATCCGGAACTGTGGAAGTTTCTCCTTTTATCATCCCACTGTTATAGTCAACTCTCTTTGTGTGTAGACTCCTTACATTTCACTTTATCCATCGCAAATCTCTCCTTCAGAATATATTAACAATAATATAACTATCCAATAAACTGTTATTTTGTTTTGTTATTTAATATTTCAGCATTCCCTCTATGTAGTGTGACACATCCTTTTGAAGTCCTTTGAAACTAAACAACCACCTGTTCCATTCTGGAAAAACTCTGAACCAATAAACTACACCAGAATAACGATCTAGTCCCAGCACGGGGAGGGTTTACAGAGGGGACACAGAAAAGTACATGGAGAGACTTCCATTTATTACTGAGTCACATTTTTACAGTCTGGATTTATTTAATGTAAAACCAATTACCAGATTACCAGACACACCCATATTCAAATGCAAGCAAAGAAACATGACAAAGCCATGAATGAGCTTAGACTTTATGCTTTTCTCCATCAGCACGAATGCTAGCAAGGTAACTATTCTAATGTATTTCCTTCAACTTACTATCCTTATTTGCCTACCGATTCCCTATCAGCATGGAATCTATACACTTAGACCTTTATACCTCAAACTGACTCATTTTTAAATACAAGACATTCTGGACTTCCCTAGCCTGATCTCCACCTACTTGCATAGCTTCCTGTCCCACTAAGACCTCCTGGCACAGCAGCCTTATGTCCATTTCAACAGGCCCCGTAATACCCAACCCACATGCCTGTGCTGAGGTTGTTCTCTTCACCTAGAAAGCTACCCACCCCACACCCCCCACAACCCCCTACACACAGCCCGTTTTGCCCATCAAAATATTTTAAGGCCCAAATGGAGTGTCACCAGCTCGAAACTCATTCATAATTCCCCAGTCAAAAATTAGTCACACACACACACACACACACACAAACACAACATGCTTCCACGCATCTCTAATAAAGCCCACAAGGAGTGTTATGTTGCAATTGTTTCTGTGCAAGTCTGCTTTTCCCTTGAAGGGAGCTACTGAGTCTCACTACCCACTCTTCCATCCTCACCACAAAGTAAAGGTCTCTTGCACATTATAAGGATCCGAGTGGAATTAAACTATCCTTGATTCTAATCCTAGTCCTTTTATTTGAAGGAATAAATGACTTTCATGTTTTGAAGATTTTGTTGATAGTCAATGCAAATATAATGATGAAAATGTCAATAATTACATAATGCATTAATTTTTAAGTTGATGAATGCAGAATAGGTCAATGAGCACAATAAATCATCAGCAAAGACAATCATTTTCCAAGATCTCCCCCCAAAATCTCATACATATCAATATTAAAATTAATCTTTTCTGTCCCGCAATCTAATAAGAACTCCTTATACCTGATGCATATCCAGAAATGCAAGGTCCCTGAAAGCAAAAGTGCCTATACACTCTGCTAAGAATCTATGTCAAAACCACACAATTTATTTGCTAACATCTTTCTCCCAATGCCCATATAGTTTTCATCTTTTGTGCAACTATAAATGCTAATATAGACAAAATACGAAGATAATTTATCTTAGCTCAGAATACAGTTGAAGCAAATTTGGGGAATAATGATAAAATACACTAAGCACATCTCTCCACCCTTTTTCCCCCCAAAAAAGCTATAAAGAATGTCACAAACCCAATCTGATTTTTGGTGGAAAGTGTTTTCTTAAACTGGCCTCGCATCTCTTTAATTCTAAATCATCCTTATTATAATTTTTGTGATTGTTTTCTTCCACCATTTACTTATTTATAGGGAAAGCAAACATTCTTCAAAAATATATACGTGGCTTTAAACACTATTTTTAATTTTAAAAAGTATTCCAACTTAGATATAGTTTTACCATCTGTGGGCAAATGTCATTCATACCATAAGAACTGCAAAAGTAAAAGAAAGAAATACTGACTTATTTTCTTAACGTATTAAAAAATCAGGTTTTTAATTTTCCAATTCAAGTCGATGTTCTGAAACAAAAGGTTAAAATGAGGTCAATTACTGACCAGCCTTGGTACTCATTACAACAGAGTCAAAACTAATTCACACAGTGTAGCAACAGTAGCCAGCTCCCACGCAGACACGCTCTCCCACCCATTAACTTTTCCTCCTTCCCCGGGAGAACTGGAATGATCATAACACAGGCCTAACTACCCCCACCCCACGAGAACACACACCTTTCCATCACCACCGCGCAGCCAAGAAATGTGGGGGCTGTGGACCCAGAGAACCGACGCTTCTGGATGTCACTTCCCCTGCATGTGGGATAAACAAACAAACCAGCACCCTCACAGTAACCATGAGAGTAATTTTGTTCCCTCAACTAAAGCCTCGGTTAAGTTTCGAGCTAAGTCAGAAGCTCTGTCAAATAGGTAAATCCCCGCCCCCCGCTTTAAAACAAACACCCCAACGGGAAGTTTACCCCTGAAATGAATGCTGGCCCCTGACACCTTCTTCCAGAAGTCCAGTGCCGTCCTCCCTCCTGCCCCAAACCCCTACTCCGAAGGTGATTGTCTGGACACCATCGAGGAGCGCTGGGGACTGCACTCCCGACTTCAAAACCCCTCCCCAAAGCAGCCCCTGCCTTTGCCCAGCTCGCCCACCTCCCTCCCGTCCCCACTCGCGCGGCACCACTCGGGCAACTTCTGCAGCCAGCCCGGCCCGCGGCCCGCGGCCCCCTCCCTGCCCACCGAGCCCTCGGCGAACCTCGCCCCCGGCCGCGGCCCCCTCCCGCCCGCGCCGCCGCGCCACCCGCCCGGGTCCTCGCCCACTCTCCCCGGAGGCCCCCGCCCGCGGCGCCGCCCCCGCCGCATCCCACCCCACTCAGCCCCGGACCCCAGCCACCCCAGCCCACCCAGCCCCACCCGGGAAGGAGGGAGCCGCGGCCACCCCAAGGCTGCCGCCGGGTCGGGGCCGGCCGGCCGGCCGCCAAAGCGGAGGGGGCTTTACCTCAGAGGCGCGGCCGCGAGCAGCTGGGTCGGTCCCGGACGCGGGCGGCGCCCCCCCCGGTCGGTCAGTCAGCGGCGGCGGAGGCAGCGGCGGCGGCACATCACACCCGCCGGCGGCCGGAGAAGGAAAGCGAGCCACGCAGGGAGGGAGCGAGCGAGGTAGGGGGAAGGAACGAGCGAGGGAGGTAACGCAGCTCGGCTCGGACTCAGTCCCTGCACTGCTGCCGGTGGCTCCTATCGCCGCCTCTGGCCGAAGAGTCGCCGCCCGGGCCGCTGCTGTCGCCACCGATGCAGCCGGGAATGAATGCACAGCGGTGCCTCGCTTATCCGGAGGTCAAACATCCTACTGCCTCGGGCATCCGGATCGGCGCTGGACCCGGAAGTGAACACATGGAAAAAAAATAAAAAAAGGAAAGCGTCTCGGTAGCGGCGGCGGCCCCCACGCTGCCCGCATCAGCGAAGAGAGCCGAGAGAAGCCGAAGATTACACCGACGTGCTCGGATTGGTCGGCTCGCCGACCGGAAGAAAGGCAGCACGCTCATTGGCTGGCAAGGCCTATAAAGACCAAGCCATTCTTTCCTCCTCACTTCCTTACGGGTGGTGCGTGGGGGAGGACGCGGAGTAAACGTGGGTACGGTTATGTTTCTCCGAGTGAGGCCTTGGGAGGAGAGGCTTGGCGAGGTCTGTGGAGAGGACTGGAAGAAAACGCTCACATGGTTCAAAAGAGCTACTAAAAATTCCGCCGCTTGAGTAAGCAAAGAGCCTAAGGGCGCCATTGTGCCGAGGCTTTCCCGAGTGTGCCCAGCACAGCCCAGGTGCCCAAGAATTTCAGGGTCGGTCTAAGGGAATGACATCACTGGCTCGGATTCGCCCACTTTTTTGTAGCCCCACTGCTGTATCGGGTTCAGCGGTTCCACTTGTGAGTTCAGATATACGTCTGAACTATATAATGTGGTAGCTATTATCTCAGATTTTCAAATGAACCTCCTGGCGTTCCAAGAGGCCAAACATCATCCAAGTCGTCAGGTTGTAGAACACAAATTGGAACCGATGTTTTCTGACTCCACTTTCTGATCCTTTCCGATCACATACTAGGAAAGGCAGAAGATTGCATTCTTCCTCTCACTTGCAGTTGGTTAATTGGGATGAAGGTACGTCACTTTGGAAATCGCTGTGGACATCGATCCACCATGAAAACATTGTAGAGGACTCTGAAACTTTTAATTTTTAAAAAATTGTTATTAGTATTATGTCTAAAATCCGTTCAAAAGTCAGGCATTAAGATTTGCATGAAGAAAAACCGTAGCCTGGTGCTATGTTTAAAGATTTACTTATCAAACTTTTTTTTATATTTTTGATAACGCTCAATCAAAAACCTTGATATCTCTTTCACACACACACACACACTTTAAGAGTCTCCAATGAAACAGAAACAAATACACTTTAAAATCATTGAGAATTTATCTCATTTTCCCTCCCTGCCTTACCAGACTGTTAATGGGGTTAATGTGTAACTTCAGAGGGGTGGTTAGTGTGGAAAGATGCTGTTTTTGTTTTTGTTGTGCAACGTTGCCTTTTTTACCTCTCTCTTCACACTCTTTCCCAAACTGGAGGTTAAGAAGTGATTGGTATCACCAGTCTTAGAAGAGCTGTGATAGATAATAGGAGCACTGCTTCTGTGTTTATCACACCACCATCATTCTGTTAGAGACTCAAAAGCAAGTTAAGATGTATGCATCCTCAGCCTTGGGAATAATTTACCTAAGCAAATGACATCCCAAAGTTTTGATCTATCCCAGGACCCAATACTGTACAACAGAGTGAACCGTGTGTCACTAAATGGAGAAATGTCTGCAAACAGGAAACTCGAAATACTGCCATCAGCAGTCAACAAACCATTTTATAATGTTTGCCTCAAAAAACTGTTTAGGTGAAGAACACCTACCCACCCCTCAAAGTTCTGATACATGTTTTAAGAAATACACGGATATAAATGTATGGTGAAATCACATTTTTAAACTAGATGTGGTTTGGAATAAATATTTACATTTTTAAAGACTAGTAAAGATTGTTTTTTGGTTAAAATTTGGCCTGGAAGCTCCTATAGATTAAAACTGGCAATTAACCTAGGTAGGAAGCCAATGAAATTTTCATACCATTCTATTAACTTGTAAGAAAAAATTGGCAATATCAAAACAGCATACATCATTGAAGGAAAACTCAAACTATAAGTCATCTCAACCAAAACTCTTTGTGTTGTAGCATGTCTCAACATAAGCAGACATCATAATTTTCCATCTGCTTTATTATTTATCAGTTACAGTTAAGTTTTTGTGTCACCCCGTGTTTCCTAGTTCTGGCACTCTTCAGATATTTATATTCTATTAATAGTTGTCATGTTTTCCAAAGCAGTGTCATAATTTTTATTACCCGGAAGTTTATTCTGTTGAATTTATATCTCTATAGATGTAAGTAAATATTTGTTCTACCATTTAGGCATGCAAGAACTATAATAATTACTATTTAAAAAAAAAAGATAAAGAGGAACACACTTTCCCATATATTTCTATTAAAATGAGGGGGGACAGTTACTTCAAAATGATTTCGGTCTAAGGCTATCATGCACTTCTTAGGAAAAAACAGAATTTATTAAGTGGGAGTTTGAGGAGAGGAGAAAAAGAAAGCAAAATCTCCGGGTGCCTTTGATTTCACATCTGAGGTAGTGTAAGTGTTCCCATATCTCCCTTACATCTTTTGATTCTTCTGTTACTATTTCTCTTCCTCTCACTGCTCTCCACACTCACCTTGGCTACCTCGCCCCCACCCAAGATGCGTGCGCACGCGCAAAGCGCGCACGCACAGTGGAGAGAACATAGAATTAAGACCTTCAATTAAAGTTGTAAATAGGAAAAGTATTTCCTTCTGTCTCTCACTTGAAGTCTTACTGCTTACAGAAAAGGGAAAATGGCCAGCTTTACTTTCCACAAAATATACCTACCATTCTCTCTCACACAAAGCACTTACAAGACATGAAAAGAAAGCATCTTGTTGAAAGAGGAAAAGGATAAGTGCAAGTTTCTAGTGTACCATTGAAGATTATGAGAACGCTAACACATAGATTTGTGCTATAATCATTTTCTCACCCTACCCCTCGTACATACTATGAAAATCCTTGTTTTGCATAAATTGATCAAGAGATACCCGCCAAATACAAATAAATACCAAAGATTAATCTAGCACTCCACTTTGGTGCAGTGTATCTATTATGTGGCCAATCCAGCTAAATTAAATACAGATAGATGTTTCCCAACTAACACTATAATAACATTTGTATACACTCTGGTTTCTGTTATTCCATCTGATCGTAACACAACCCTGTGAAGTAATATAGCAGCTATTACTATTTTTCCCTTGTTAGGAATAAGGAATGATGGTCTCAATGAGGTTAATTGACTTGACCAAGATGATGTGATAAGTGATAACTTGTTAAATATACAATATAAACTTATGAGATTAGGAAAGGTAAAGATTTTCTTCTTCCAAATATTTTGTGTTTAACCCTAATGGTAAACCTAGCATGGTGATTTACTGGTTGATGCAGGGTAAGACCTGAGGCATTATCAAGCTGTTTATCTTTTTCAATATTATCCTTAAAGTAAACTACCTAGAACAAAGATGTAATTAAGAAAAAGTAAATGGTGAAGTTGAACAGGAAGAATGCAAACAGACATTGTGACAGCATCCAGAGCCAGGGAGCAGAACAACGTATTTTACTCAGATCAGGAAAATAACCTCTTCCCCAAGTCAGTAGTCAAGGGAAGGGAAAGGAAGGAATCTGGGAGAAAACCAGTCAAAATGCAGCCACGTCAGGTTTTCGGGGGGAAGCTGTCACTTGGCAAACTTTCCTTCACATTGTTATGAGTAGAGCTAAAGAGTTGAGACACTGGTTTATACATTTCTGGAAGGATGATTTTAAGTATTTTATAGATGGGAAAAAAATGAAAGTACAAGAATCACAAAACTTTTCTGAGAAGCTTTATTGTATTTAATATTAATAATCTTGAGTAATATTGAATAAAATCGCATCTGTAAGACTCCTTGGCTTAGCTCAGGCTAACATAACAACATATCATAGCCTGGCTTAAACAACAGATATTTGTTTTGTCGTGGTTCTGGAGGCTAGAAGACTGATATCAGGGTGCCAACTATGGTCAGTTTTAGTGAGACTTCACTTCCTGACTTTTGGATGGCCAGATGCCTTCTCACTGTGTGCTCATAATGGCCTTTACTCAATGCATGCAATCTCTCTCTCCCTCGTCCTCTTCTTAAAAGGGCACTAATTTCATCATGAGGGCCCCACCGTTGTGACCTCATTTAAGCCTAATTATATCCAAAAGGCTTCATCTCTAAATAGCATCACATAGGGGTTAGGATGTTCTCATATGAATTTGGGGGACACAATTCAGTCCATAGCACTCTTCAAAGGAATACTTTCTCTGTAGAGAGTATATCATTTGTAAATAAAAGAGAAGGTAAAGGTTAGACAGGATGTCAATAAGGAAAACAACTGTGGTCAACATAATATCAAAGTCTCAGAGGAAAAGAATACATTCTTAAGAGATAGAGCTTCCATAAAGAAAATTGTCTATGGAGGAAAGCTATAAACACCATGAAAAGTATAAAGTCGTCTTGCCAAAAAGAGTGGCTAAATCTCTAGCTAGACAATTTAATTTTTGTTTTATTTCCATTAGCAGGCCTGAATTTGGGCAGCTGTTAAGCAAGTTTGGCTATCTGAAGAATGCTATTTTGTGATGAACGCAAGAGTTAACTAAAGCTATACTTTTTTGGACTAGTTTCAAGAACAGCTTGAATTCTGAGTAATAAATGGATCTAAAGTTTAGAGATGGTCATAATGATTGGTCCCTACTCCATTTTCCCTCCCCTGGTCTTCTTTTGATCCTACAGTTATATTTCCCAGGAGCCCATCCCAGCTCATGAGCCAAATCGGATCAAGACTGCATGTTTCATCAACTCCCACCCATGGGAATCCTGCAGTACTCTGGCTGTAGATGAAGAGGGCCAAGTAAGAGCTCTGGATTAGATGGTAGATTTGCCACTCCCCTGTTATCTCTATGGTTTCCCAGTCTACAGCAATGCACTTCTCCTTTGGTTTTCTTTTCTAACGGACACTGTAGCCTCTTCCAGAACCCCATTCAATGTGGAAAAGTAATAAATTTGGTTTACAAAATTGTTCACGAGTCCCAGTTTCTGACTAGACCCTAGGCTCCTGACTAGGCTTACTAGATTACTATATTCTGGATAGGCCCATCTTGGTGCTCAAACTTGTCTAAGCTACGTCTGAATTGTGCCCGTTGGGCATTGAACAGAGGACTGCCTTGTTGGGGTCATCATCTGTGCCTAATTATGTTTCTTTAGTCTTTGTCATACTTGGTCATGCTTGGTCTTAACTTCATCCCTCTCTTCAGCAACCAGTACTGCTAAATTCCTGGTATGTCTTCATTCTCCCACCTGTACCTCTTATGATATTGATGTCATACCGGACTGAACAAGATCACAAGGCCAACAGAAGTTAAAATTGATGCAGGAGGATACCCTAGATAGAACTCTTACTTCCACTTACTTCTCATTCTTGTTTTCCTATAATTAGGAGTATACCACTTTTCAGTTTCCTACTGTTTTCCTTCCTTGCACAATTTAAGTAGTCTGAATCTCAGTTGGCTGTGAAATGAATCAGTGATACCTTCATCATATCAATGTCAGGAAGATTAAATGCAATGATATGTCTTTAATGTACTTACCACAGTGCCTGGCATATAGTAAGCACTAAATATATGTTCATTGTTAGCTACCACGTGACCTCTAGGAACCTGCATTTTCTGATCCAACATGAATGATAATCAAAAGTTGAAAATATTAGGTCCCAAGCTTTTCCTTAGCTTTAAAAGTCCAAGACCTATTGAACTGGATTTGTGGTCCTGAGGCAAAATATTTAAATTTGCTCCAGGCTCTGTTTTTCTTCATGCATATTTGGACATCATGGTGTATTGGCTATGTAGCATCTATTTACTCTTCCCTAATAGCACCCAGATTCCCTTTTGATGAATTTTCTCCATCTCACTGTATTCTGTGACCAGGGACTCTGCCTTCCTGTAGGTGTGGTAGGAGGTAGGGGAGGAGTCGTGGGGAACACACTGCCAAAACAACGCCAAATGGATGCTTGCTTCCTAGATTTGAATCTTGAGCAGAGGGACATGCAATCTAAACACAGTAGGAATGGCCTTCCACCCCAAGAGCAGCACCCTGACCACAAGTTCTGCCACAGGACACCTACAGTGATCCTACTTCTCTGGGTATGGAGCATTTTGGATTCTGCCCAAACCAGTACCTCCAGCTTCCTGCCAGCTCTGTGAGACCCCACCCCCACCCCCACCAATTGCCTTTTGCTAGGCTCTGTTTTGCTTGCATTAACCCACAGAAAATTTCTATTGTTTGCAACGGAAGAATCCTGATCATTTTCACTCCTGGCTTTTGGTTCAACTCACTCCTATCTGTCCTGCTTGTATCCTTTCTTGTGTGGCTTGGCTCTGCGTCCACGTGAACACTTGAATTCCAAGCTGTAGTTCGGTACAGTTTCACTTATTTGGCTTCACTGTAGTATAATCTCTGTCTCCCTGTTGTTGTGAGGCTCCCTGGCTTCAGGCTTCTGTTCTCCTAATTGACAAAGCTGGCCACACCCTGCCAAAGCTTTGTGTTTCAATGCAGCTGCTCTCAGTCGCCAGGCAGCCCTACCTCGGCTTCTAGCTGAAACCCTGCCAGTTGCAGACCTAACCCTTTGGACTGTGACTTAATGCTTTGTGTTCTGCCAGCTTGAGTGACCTGATCTAACTGAGAAGAAACCTCAACCAATTGCCAATACTTGCTGCTTTCTAGAACTGTTACTCTGATACAGATTAGTATATGTTCATCAATTTATAGTCATGATAATACAAGCCAATATTGTCTTGTATCTCATTTCCTTTTCATACATTACCTGTGCTCTTCTGATCTTAATGACTCATATCAGCAAACAGAAATCAACTTGGTCCCTTTACAATGGAATAAATTCTGTATTCTAAAGTTACTATAGCTATTTGAGTACTTAGCGATGGGGTACCACTTGTTTTTGCAAGCTGCTTGAGCAATTTAGTCCTTGTCAGGGAATATTAAAGAGAATCTAGTTGTGCAGTGTTTGGGTTACAAACCAAAGCCGCAGTCCTCAACTTCCTGTCTGCCTTTAAAACAGACATTAACACCTCACTGGAAATCTACCAGTGCTGATGAACAGGTTGCTGAGTCCTGATCAAGGCTGCAAACAAGAAAATAGACGCTGGCTTTAGAATTCATTTCCAGATATCAGAAAACCCAATTGTATGCGATTGGTATAATAAATATTAATTAGTATTATTATTAAACTCAGTAGACTCAAACATTGTCCAAAGTATAAAAATAATTATCTAGCAGATTTGGGGATGAAGATTCATAAATCGGGGGAAAGAATGATGCAGCACATATACAGTGATTTTTTAAAAGATCGTAATTCTAGGGGCAGCTGGTTAGCTCAGTTGGTTAGAGCATGATGCTGGTAACACCAGGGTTGCTGGTTCGATCCCCACATGGGCCAGTATCAGCTGCGCCCTCCACAACTAGATTGAAATAACTACTTGACTTGGAGCTGATGGGTCCTAGAAAAACACACAAAATAAATTAAAAAATTTTTTTTTAAAATCATAATTCTAAGTGATTTTAAAATATAGTAATTTGTATATTCTTGAAGGGATATATCCTCTGGATAAAATAATTGCAAAAAAAATTTTTTTCATTTTTTAGGAATCATCGTTTAATGGTAGTGCTGATGTTATTTTTCTGAAACTGTTATATGAATAATGTGGGATAAAGCAAAATGAGTAATTCTGGTTTGTTCTCATTCTGTCATCCCGGATGTTGATACATGTGGGGGGAAAAAAAAAAGACCCAACTAAATGACCTACAATCTTGAATTTGAATTGGGAATATCATCATGAACTCACAGGTATTTTATATATATATATATATATATATATATATATATATATATATATATATATATATATATATATATATTTCTTAGCTTGGTCTACTGAAAAGGACCAGAAACAAGCTCAATTCAGTTGCAACCTTTACCCCTCACACTTTACATATAACAAAGTCTTTGGAAGAAAGACAGCCGAAAATGGCACAATAGTTTGCTATTGCTGCTATAACAAATTACTACAAATGTAGTGGCTTAAAACAACACAAATTTATTATCTCCCAGGTCTGGAAGTCAGAAGTCCAAAATAGTTCTCATTTTGCTAAAATCTCAGCATTGGCAGGACTCTGTTCCTTCTGGAGGCTTTAGGGGAGAATTCATTTCTTTGTGTTTTCCATATTCCAGAGGCTTCCTGCATTGTCTCATGGCCCCTTTCCACCTTCAAAGCCAGCATCACACACTGATTTCTGCTCCTGTTTTCATATTTCCTCTGCCTTTCTCACCCTCCTGCCTTCCACTTTCATTTGTATGAACTCCTGTGATTGCATTGAGTCTACCGGGTATAATCCAGGATAATCTCCCTGTCTCAAAATCCTCAATCTTAATTCAAAGCCCTTTTGCTATATAAGATAATATAGTCACAGGTTATGAGGATTAGGGTGTGGACATCTTTGGGGGGATCATTATTCTGCTTATGGCAGGTACCAAGTCAAATAGAAGAGTTTGAGTTTTTTAAAAAGGGGGTAGAGCCTAATCTTAGTTGCTGAGATAAAGACCCAATACTTAGAAATGTCACTCTGAGAATAATTTCATTAATGTTCCCTATAAGCCTTACATAATAATAAATGGAATAGAGTGAAACTAATAGCTTCTGAATGCCTAAAGAAAGGATGTCAAGAACTTTCTAGAAAACATCTTTTTTTAAATTAGTTAGATATGATTTTTTTGTTTTGTTTTCCTTTTCTTAGATGAAGAAAGAAAGACTCGGAGAGAGTTCACACAACGTGTTCAGGTCACTCAGCTAGTAAATGGCAGAACAAGGGTTTGAATACAGATATGTTTGACTTCAGAGTCCATGTATTTATGCTACTTTTCATGATGTAGCAGAAGAGGTGAATAGGAGGCCCTGGCACAAGCAATCAGACTGAGGGATTACTTACTACTACAGTGCTACTCCCCAGATTGAACCCCCTTACGCAATGGAAGAAAGGAGGAGGGAAAAAACAAGAGAAGGAGAATGAAAGGGGAAAAGAGGCATCCTAAATTAGTGATTTATACCAAACTGAGTAGAGCAAAAGGAAGTATGTATATGGGAGCCAGATGGAGAAGGACAGGCTGACAGAAAACTTTAAAACCTTTTTTCTAAGCACAGTTTCAAGGATTATAGCAGTTACAGGAAGTAGCACCAATCAGGGGATCACTATGGTCTGTAATCAAATACTTTTAATGGATCTAAGGTTTATTCCAAAGGTCAAGTCCCGATCAAACATATGGTGATGGAAGGAGAACTGACTCTGGGTGGTGAACACACAATGGGATTTATAGATGATTTAATACAGAATTGTACACCTGAAATCTATGCAATTTTACTAACAATTGTCACCCCAATAAATTAAAAAACAAACAAAAAAATCCCAACAAACCAAAGGTCAAGTCCCAAAGAATGAGAGGTACTTTAAACTAAAGAACCAATATTTATTTGTGTATGATTGTTTTAGTTTTATATATTGGTCTTTTCAACCACATATGTATGTTAATAGTTATTTATATACATTGTTTTTAGTAAACATTCTCCAGCTTTTAACTGCTTTCTATTCTGTATACCAGGTACTCTTTTCAACTAGTTTATCCTTGAGGACTCAGTAGGAAGTTGCAGTGTTTGAAATTAGATATATGTGTTCTAACCTTTCTGTTCAAGCTTAGCTTTGATAAAAGAATCGCAATTTAATTAATAAGTCTGCCATTAATTAATTAGTATGAGAGGTGTTTCTTTGAGAATAGAACTTTAAACGACCTTGTCATATAATACTTCCAAACATTCATTTAAATATATTTTGGAGGATTTTCTAAAAAATATGCAGTTAAATTTCTACAGATACTCTTAGATTTATCTTTGGATTTAATCAGATATATCTGGCCCGCATTATTTTGTATCTTCTTCACCTCCCCCCAAAATATACCTTCATAGACTTGTTTTACCAAAATGTTCCTTTCTGTTATGACATTGCTCTCATTGAGAGAAATTGTAAGCAACAGCCCCATGAAACTTAGTAGAGTAATTACTGTAGGCATATTTTTAAGGATGATATATATTATATCACATCATACTTTCTAGTACAAGGACCCAGGAAACACATTTAAGATCCAATGCCAGAAAGGAGCTACGCTTCTTTTAAACAGCTGGCTTGTTTTCATTTTACAGATGTCATAAATCACTTAACTGTTATATTGACTTCGGTGCCGATTTCTAAGAAACCTAGAGCCAACTTTGTAGCCTATCCCTAGGTAGTCCATGTACATGATGACATGCATTTTTGTGCACTGACACTGGTAAAATCTTGTTTTATAGATTCTTATTTCCCCCCTTTTATTTTTATTTGTTATGCTATGAGTATTTTTATAAATTGGCTTGATTCCTTTGATAATAGAGTATAGGAAATATGTGAAAAAATTTTTGTGTTTGTCTATTTACTTAGCACATTTCGTGAAAGTGTGGAGGGTATATGTGGGTTAATCTGACCTAACTGTAGCACTCCTGAATTCCACCCTAGGGGTTGGTTCCTGAGGAGCATTTCAAGGAGAAATCATCTACTGCATTCATTTACTGAAGCAGCCAAACTTCAGGTACAAGGAGACCCATGTGATCATCAGTCAGGAGAAATGTGCTATTAAATTAAGCTCTTTTGCTTAGAGAAAACAAATTGTGTTTTCAAATACAAGCCCAAGTTGGAAAGAAGCAGGGGCAGGCAATCATTTGTATACGAAGCTGCGTTTCACCTGGGCTCTTTATATCTACGTTGCTCCAAAATGTGTAATACATGTGTAATAAACAGGGTCTTATTTATTTAGCCATGATTATTTTTATTTATTTATTAACCATGATTCTCCCAAACAATATCCACTGCACTGGTGCTAGTAATTAACAAAAATTACAAGTACCAAAAAACTGCCACCTCATTACACACTGAGTATATACAATACAATAATATAATAGTAAAATACAATAATAATAGCAATTCAATAAAGAACATTTATTGAATGCCTAATGTATACCAAGTACTTATCTCATTTAATTTTGAGAACCCCAGTAAGTAGGTACTTTTGAAATCCAGTTTACAAATTTGAAGTGTAAAGGCAAGCCACCGGAGGATTTAAGTACTAGCAGTTTGACACAATCTGATGTACATCTGACGATCTCCCTGGCTGCTATGAAGAGATTAGACTACCAGGGCAGCAGGTTAGGGGGTAATAGGCATGTGCACATGGTGGCTAGGAGCAGAGAGGTAGTAATGGAGGGGCTGAGAGGTGTTAGATTCAGAATAGATGTGTGTGTGTGTGTGTGTGTGTGTGTGTGTGTGTGTGTGCGCGCTCGCGTGTTGGCATACCACTTTTCTTTCTCAAAGCCAACAGCATTTTAGTGGGCTAAATGAAGGCTATCAAATATCAAATGGTCAGAATTTGAAGTTCCCCTCTCATTCTAGTCCATACTGAGGGTGAAACCAGGACTTTTTTTTCCTGAGGATTTGTTGCTGCCTTCCAACGAAGGGGTATGATTTAGCCTTGGGGAAAGTGGGAGAAAAGTACCACCTTCCTTATTCTGTTCCCATTTGGTGAATGCCACGTCAGTTCTCCTTTGAGCAGATTGTCATAGCCACTGTGCTGAAGCGCACGGGGAACAGATGTTAGGGAGCCCAAAACTTGGAAGTAAATTAGGATCCTCAGATGCCTTAGCTAGTCCCCTTCTATATGCCTTCCACCATTTAATGCAGAGTTTTCATACATAAAGCAAACAAAGCAGCAGGGATTCTAACAGCCTGGAAAGTCTAAGATAAAAATGTGACAATCAGTTTAAATCTTTGTCAGGTCTCAAGCCTATGGAATGGGTCTAAAATAAATTTACTGTGGGTTACCAAGCCCGTGCTCCTAAAGAACAAATTGTTTCAAAACATTTTATATAATGATATGGACATTCTGGTCCCACCAAAGTTCTAATTCTTACCTTCTTCTTCTTGGTTCAGTCATGTTTTCTCCCTTTATGATCTCTTCATTGTGGTCTCACTAATATGAGTTCCCCATATGTCTCTCTACTGTTTGCAAATAGATTGTATGTTTTAGGATTCTCTAATGTGGCATGAGATTGCCACTGTAGAGTTGGGCTTGCCTGACCAGGACCCAGAATGGGGTGGGGCAGTCGTAAAGGGTGTCATTATAAGTTTGTAGCTATCTACGTTCTAAAAGTGTGTGTAAAATAATACGTCTTTAGATAAAATATGGTATACATAACATGTGTTATATAGTGTATATAATATGTATGCATATAAAATACAAATATGTCTATGTATATAACATATAATAGAAGATTGGTAGTTCTTTTATTGTGGAGTATCGTTGTTTTGTATGTTATCTCACCACCACCACCCCACCACACCCACACACACACACACAAACACACACACACTCACACACACACACACACTCACACACACACTTTTGGTGACATTCACTCTATATCGCCTCATATGAGCAAACAAATTCAACCACATTAACCTTCAAAAACCTACTGGACCCAGGTCCTTTTCAGAGAAAAGTTTTGTTAATCTCTGGTGAAGTAAAAGAACGCTTTCACCTTCCATTCCATCTCTTTTTGCAAACTGTAGGTTCCCAGATCACTTTGAAGCAGACACTGAAGAATCTCATGTGCTCTTCGATTGGAGTATGGTGCTAGATTTGGTAAATGTACTGGAAGTAAAGCACAGAAAGCAAAGGTACCTCTGTCTTTGGAGGGTAAATCAGAGCTAAGTGTTCTGAAACTAATTCTACTTTAAGCCTGTCTCTAAAACCTGAGCTAATTCCAAGATCATTCTTTGGTTCAAATCATCCTCACTGTGGGTCTCTCTTTCTGTATTACAACGGAGTCCCTAGAATAATTCTTCCCTGATCTCTTTACTTGCCTTTCCCATTCCCCAAACCAACCCACCCCAATGCCCACACAAACCACCCAATAAACTAGAATGACATGAATTGCTAAGGTGACCCTTGAATAAAGTTAGCTCTCTAAATACCTTCAAGGTTAGAAGTAGGTGCACCTTCCTGCAATTGCTCATTTCTAGACATCATCTTCCCTATCTCATTCTCCAGATCTTATAATACTTTCTTTAAAAAAAAAAAAAGTCTTCATTAAATTACCTGTGGAAATGCCTAGAGTGGTTTCTATTTTCCCGACTGAGTACTGACCAGTAGAGGCCTAAGCAGTGCTGGATGAATGCAACTCCCTGGGGCTAAACTGACATTCAAAATTGACTCCATTTTTTTGTTTTTCATTGGGAGCTTGGCCTTTTTTTGATATTATAGTTTCTCCTTCTGAACAATTTACTACTTACATACCGGGTGCCATCTTACTGTTTCCTGGTTACTTGGGACAACTTCAGCCATTGCTGAAGCAGCAGTTCATGAGGTACACTCTTCTCAAACCCAGATTTCCCAATCCAAACCAACTTAGCCTGTATGCCCACCTTAGTGCACTTTCCCTTCTGAAACATGACATAATAGAAGGTGTTCTGGAGTTAGAGATAGAAGACCTAAGTTTATTTTACTATACCTGTAAAATGAAAATAATAGTAAAACCTGCTTCCTAAGATTGTTGTAAAGATCAAATGACACCAACCATGTTGAAAGCTTTGTAAACTGTATATGACAAGCAATTTATTGTATTTTTAAAAGTCATAGCTCACCATCAGACAGAATTTCTGAATACAATTCTCTAACAGTGGCCTAATAATTACTGAAAACTAGTTAAGATAGGTAGGACCTTCCTCACTTCCTCCTCTCAATATCACAAATGTAAGAGGCCACTAACTCCACCAATATGAGTCATACCCACCGGTATGCTGGTAAATGTTTAACAACTGGCTCTCTGGGGAGGAGAAGGGAGCGATGATTTGTAGAGTTTGCTAATTTTCATGGTGTAAATATCCCCACTGTGGCCATTCTCAAGCCACCAATGTGACATCAACCATCTTACAAAATTCCTCGTTAGTTAACAGTTGTCTCTCCAGCACGCTGCCGTTTTAATCTGCCTTATTACCATACTAAGAATATTTCTTGGTGTTAATACAGGTTCTGGAAGAAAAATTCTGGATATTGATGTTCACTAAGATTAGTTTTATTCCTTTACTCTTTATAAGTTAGAGATCACAAAATACTCTTTTCTATCATAGTATTTTTTTATTAAATTTACTGGAGTGACATTGGTTAATAAAATTTTATAGGTTTCAAGTATGCAATTCTATAGTATTTCATCTATATATTGCATTGTGTGCTCACCACCCAAAGTCAAATCTTCCATCACCATATATTTGACCCCCTTTACCCTATTCTATCGTCCCATCACCCCCTTACCTTGTGATAACCACTACACTGTTGTCTGTGTCTATAAGTTTTTGCTTCTTTGTCTTTTTCATTTGTTGCTTTCAGTTTTATATCCACATGTGAGTGAAATCGTATGGTCCTCAAATTTTTTTGTCTGACTTATTTCGCTTAGCATGATAATCTCAAGATCCATCCATGTTGTCGCAAATGGTTATATTTCATCTTTTCTAATGGCTGAGTAATAGCAGCCTTTTTGATAGCAAAAATCCTGAAAATAAAGCTCTTCTTTTATTTTCCTTAATGAAATTGTTCTCTGATGCTGAGGTTACCATTTAATTTTAATTTAATTAACTCTAAAGAGTTTAAAGGCCATGGAATACATTTTGGAAAGATTAATAGGTAATAAATGACTATTAAAAGCCAAAATAGTAATAGAACTTACAATGCCTAAAAATTAATACCAACTGCAAAATAGCTAATAGTAATATGTATTTTAAAAATATTACTAAATCTCTGCATTTTGGATACTGAAGCATTCCTTTGCATTTGCTTTGTCTTTCCTGGGCTGACAGTTCTCTTATGTTTGATGCTATAGCAAGATGATCCCCAAGAAAATTGTGTTGGCAGCATGCCCACCACCCCAACTGCATACATGCTTCTGAGAATTGATGTAGTTTCCACTGCCTCTTGGAGGTGGGAGTGCCAGGGAAATTCTGGCTGACTCAGACCGTTTCGAAACCGAAGGGCTTTTAGGTGTGTAATTTCTGGTCTGTTTACAGGTTTGAATTAACTCCATTGCATTCTTATACATTAGTTTATTAGTGTTGTTATTATTGTTTTAGGATCTTTACTGCCACCCTAGACCTACCCAAGAATAGATTTAAACCCTCAAATAAGTTTCTGCAGACTAGGGATGAACAAGATGGGAACCTCAGAACTAAGCCCAAATGGAAATCACATGACCGCATTGTGGTAAAAACCATATTGACGTACCAAGCCATGTGGCATGCTGTCAGTCGTGAGTTTATTTGTGGTCTGAGCAGTTCTATGTATTTATGTTCTGTAGAAAAAAAAAGAATGTTAGCACAAATTGATATTTTAATCTATCCCCTTTCAGCTGTTTCCCAGTCTACACTAACGGAGACAACAGAAGATAAGGTATCTTATAAACACCAAACCAGACGTTCATGTTTGAAAGTTGCTTATAGGAAGACTCTTGAAAATGTGTTGAAAGGAGCATTGGACAGGTGTCATTCTGTGTATCTTGAAATTATTTATATTATACATTCCTTACAATAACTTTAATTATTATGAAAAGGATAAAGTTGGCAGTGTAGAGAGCATAACGCCTCAATGGATTACATCATGACTTTGTTCAGCACAAAAATGGGAAACAGTTGTAGTATATGGCTATGCTCTTATTATTTATACTTTTATTAAAATTATATTTTCTTTAGAATACAAATTTGAATACAATGAGAGATTATTTCTTGTAAATTAAAAATGTTTGAAGGAACATGAATTTATACAGGAATTTTCCCCTCAAAACACTTCCAAAAAAATGCCAGTCACTGATGTTAGAAATGATATCAGCCAATTTCCAAATACTATATTAAATCTCTGTCAGAGGCACCAAAGGATATTTTTAGAAGGACATGAATTTCCCTAAAGCTTAAGGGTAGTGATGAATATTCTAATTACCTAGAGGAATCCCTTATGGATGGCTCATATCTATATAAAATTATTTCAAATTATTTTATTCTGTCTATGTTTTCCAGCTTCTAAAATTAGACCCCGAAAGTCTATAAATTTGCAACCACCTCCTTTTTAATTGTTGTAAATTTACCAACTTCAAGCAAAGGTACAATGCTGACTTTCACTTCTTCTAATTGAAATTGTTATTGAAATAGACGTCTCTGTACACTATTCCCAGTTTATCCTTATGATAACATTTTGCTAAAGTATAGTATAATATCACAACCAGGATATTGACATTAAAAAAAATCCACCAATTTTACTCAGATTCTCCCAGTTTTACTTGTATTCATTTGTGTGTGTGTGTGTGTGTGTGTGTGTGTGTGTGTATGTGTGTGTAGTTCTGTACAATATTATCATTTGTGTAGGTTCACATATCCACTACAGTTTGGACACTGAACACCACAAGGATTTCCCCCTCCCTTTTTTCTTTTTTATAAAAGTTGACCTTTTATAACCACACTGACCACTCTCCCAGCTCCCCCTTCAAAACTACCCTTCTCACCCTAACCCCTGGCAACTATTAATCAGTCCTCCACTTCTAAGAGTTTGTCCTTTCAAAAGTGTTATATGAATGGAATCACACAGTGTGTATGATTGGCCTTTTGTTTGTATGTATGTAATCACACAATATGTATGATTGTGAGATTGGCCTTTTTTTTTTTTTTGGTGATATAGGATGACTTTATTCTTTTCTTTTTTATTTTTTTTAAATTAAAGTTTATTAGGGTGACAATTGTTATTGAGGTGACAAAAGTTACATAGATTTCAGGTGTACAATTCTGTAATACATCATCTATATCTCACATTGTGTGTTCACCTTTTTCCATCACCATATATTAGGATTGGCCTTTATTACTCAGTGTAATTTCTTGGTGCTTCATCCAAGTTGTTGCATGCATCAATAGTTTTTTTTTTTAATTATTATATTAAGTATAATTCCATGCTATATATTTACCACAGTTTGTTTAACCACTCACCTACTGAAAGACATTTGGGTTGATTCCAGTTTATAGTTATTATGAATAAAGCTGCTATGAACATTTAAGTAGAGGATTTTGTGTGAACATGAGTTTTCATTTTTCTGGGATAAATGCCCAGAAATGCAATTGCTGGGTCGTATGGTAGTTATATGTTTAATTTCTTAAGAACTGTTTTTTCAGAGTGGCTGAACCATTTTACATTTCCATCAGCAATGTATGAGTGGTCCAGTTTCTCCACATCCTCACCCAGCATTTAGTGTTGTTACTATTTTTTATTTTAGCCATTCTGATAGATGTGTGATGACATCTCTTTGTTGTTTTAATTTGCATTTCCCTACCTAAGAGCCGATGATTTTGAACTTATCTTCATGAAATTACCTACCACCCGTATATTCTCTTTGGTGAAGTATCTGTTCACGTTTTTGTCTATTTTCTAATTGGATTGTTTGGTTTTTTACTATTGAGTTTTGAGAGTTCTTTACATATTCTATATATTGGTCCTTCATCAGATATGTGGTTTGCAGATATTTTCTCTCGGTCTCTACATTGTCGTTTTATTTTCTAAATAGGGCCTCTCTCTGAGAAAATTTTAAAATTTTGATGAAGTTTATTTATCTATTTTTTATTATATGGAAAGTGCTTTGGGTCAAATGTAAGAAGTCTTTGACTAGCTTGAGATCTCAAAGATTTTATCCTGATTTTTTTAAAATAAAAGTTGTACAGTTTTATGTTTTACATTTAATCTATGGTTCATTTTGAGTTAATTTTCTGTATAGGTGTGAGGTTTAGTTTGGGGTTCTTTTCTTTTTCTTTTTTTGCTTATTCAACTGCTTTGCACTATTTGTTGAAAAATCTACCACTTGTCCTTTGAATTGGTATTGCCCTTTTGTCAAAAGTGCCAAGTGGGTACTAGACGAGTGGGGGTGGGGGGTTACTTATTAAATTATATAAATGTCTAACCACTATGTTGTACACCTGAAATTAATATAAAATAATATTGAATGTCAACTGTAATTGGAAATTTTAAAGAAGGAGGGAAAAGGTGAAGGGAAATAAGAGATTCAAATTTCTAGGTATAAAACAAATAAGTCATGGGGATATAATGTACAGCATAGGGAATATAGTCAATATATTGTGATAACATGGCACAGTGTCAGATGGTTGCTGGATTTATGGTGATCACTTCTTTATGTATATACATGTTGAATAACACCTGAAAATAATATAATATTGTATATTAGCTATATTTTAATAAAAATTTTAAAATAAAACCAGTTGAGTATATTCATATGGGTCTATTTCTGGACTTTCTATTCTGTTGTCTTATGTGTGTATCCCTTTATCAATACCACAGTTGTTGTTTTTTTTATTACTATAGCTAAATAATAAGGCTTAATATCAGGTAGAGTAATTTTCCCCACTTTATTCTTTTTGTTCATGATTGTTAAGCTATTCTA